>NC_064849.1:143246693-143484193 GCF_024139225.1 Suncus etruscus | reverse complement strand
TAAGGCTGACCCTGCTTTTATCCCCTGAGAATCACCAGGCATAATTCCTCAGCACAGAATCAGTAAGCATTGAGCTCTGCTAGGTGTGGTCTCAGAAACAAACACACAAACCAATAGACATATAAAAAAATTATGAACATATAAACATCACTCATACAAACACAAAAATTTATTCATCTTAAAAGATGAGCCTCTTTAAGGAATCAGATATGTCATATTTAATGTTCACTTTGAACTTAACTTATGGTTAAAAGATGTTATAAAGATATTTTATTAACTTAATATTTAGCAATACTCAATAATAATATCCAATGTACTTTAAAAACACAGATTTCAATAATTTAATATTTTATTTTACAAATGGTCTTCAGAAGAAGACATTTAAAGGGCCAGAGAGGTAGTCCAATTGGTTAGATTCTTGTCTTGCAAGAATGTTGAGCATTGACACAGGCATAAAGCCCCGAGCACCACCAGGTGTGGCTTCTCTAAAAAATGAGCAAACAAAAACACAAATCTAAGTATGTTTAAGAGCAATGCAGGGCCGGTGAGGTGGCGCTAAAGGTAAGGTGTCTGCCTTGCAAGTGCTAGCCAAGGAAGGACCACGGTTCATTCCCCCAGCGTCTCATATGCTCCCCCCAAGCCAGGGGCCATTTCTGAGCGCTTAGCCAGAGTAAAAGGGTGTGGCCCAAAAACAAAACAAACAAACAAACAAAAAGAGCAATGTGTTTCTAATCTTAAAACTGGCTGTTGAACTTTGAATGACCCTATTTTCACTTAAGCTTAGTATAAAACTAAAATGGAAGTAAACATGTATTTCCATCTTTAGTGTATAAATTCTTCATCTGGATGATTATTTGGGGTGAAGACTAATGTTAGAGTTTCTTTCATGATTGAGGTATTTCTATATTTTTAATAGGTAGCCACATAATCTTTCCCCTACTATTCCAGAATGTTGTGAATATTAGTGTTTAATTACATTAAGAGTTAATAAGTAGTAATGCTATTTTAAAAGGGTTAAAAATTGTTCAAATGTGTTCAACAACCATCAGAGCCAGATATTTTCTTCTTTACATGTGGAAAAAAAAGAAATTGGCTTTACTAAATAAGAGGAAGAAGGCTTTAAGTGGTGTGGTCTGACAGCAATTTGTATTGGAATCTAGAAGAGCACATTTGTAATGTCTTGTGGTAGTACATTTATCTCTTGGTGACAGAAGGAATAATTGCTTTAGAGAGCATATCAGTGGCTGTTTAAAAATTTAACTCTTTTGTTTCCTCACACACCTAGGGTGACAAAATTAGAAGAAGGAAAAACAATATGAAAAGTGTAATTCAAGTAGAACTATTATTAAATGTGGTTGCTAAAAAAATTGTTATCAATTTTCAAGGAATGATAAAAATACCTAAAAGGTAGCCAAAATAATTTTCCTTATGCTCTGATATGACTGCAGTTTTCTCTCTGGAACACTTTCAAGTTAAACACAACTGTTTAAAATGGTATTGTGTTCAGAGATGAACTGTCTGATAAGTTGCTAATTAGAGTTTGCTATCCTATGCTCGCAAGTTTGACATTTCTAATGGCTTTTGTGTACTAGCTCATTTTTATCTATACCTCTGTGTGAAATCTGTTTATCCTTCAGGGTCTTGCTTTCCCTCGAAAAGATATGTTCATATTATATCTTCCCTAGTTTCTAACCAATTCCCCAAGGGCACAAAATTCTCATTTAATTTGACCCCAACCAAAAGGAAGAGAAAGTGGTTGTGTCCAGGTGAAAAGACATCTTAAAATAAGGTATCATATAATAATTTATTGTCTAAATTCCTGACTTCTGGGAGTGAAAGAGGTGAATAATTATCCTGGGATAGCAGAAACAAATGAACCCAATCCTATCAAGATACATGATAGCTTTTCTCCAAGTCAGGCTTTGAGAAATTTTTTCTTTCTGTTCATTATCTACAAAAGCAATAATACATCCTAAGATTTTACGGAGATGTTGCAGCATTAAAGCCAATAATGACTTTAAGGAATAGACACATGTATTTGCCTTACATTTGGCTGACCCAGGCTTTATTCTCAGCATTCCATTTGGTCCCTTGAGCACCATCAGAACTAAATCAGGAGTGCAGTGTCAGGAATAACCCCTGAGTAACACTGAGAGTGATCCCAAAACAAAAAAATATTGTGATAATCCTGAACAAATCATTTTTCTTTCCCAATGTCCTAAAAAATTTATATCATCCCAAACCTCCCCTTACAAAAGCTAACATAAATGTCCTTTCTGTACCATGTACTTGCCACATTTTCAGTAGTCATCATTGATTTTTGTTTTGGGGCCACACCCTGTGACACTCAAGAGTTACTCCGCTCAGAAATCGCTCCTGGCTTGTGGACCACATGGGACGCCGAGGGATCGAACCCCTGTCCGTCCTAGGCTAGCGCGGAAAAGGCAGACACCTTACCACTTGCGCCACCACTCAGGTCCCGGTATTCATCATTTTATACTAAAAAATTTATACATCTACCTTTCCCAAAAGTAAAAGTAAAATATCAAAGTTCTTGAAGTTGTGGGGTGCAAAATGATACAGAAATGCAGACAAATATTTGAAAAATCTGAGAGACATACCTATCAGCAGTACTAGGCCCAGGAACAAACCCTGAGAACCCCCAGATATGGTTCGACATCTCCCATGAATAAATAATAAATTCATGCTTTATCTTTGAGAGAAATAATTTTGTTTTCCAAATTGCAAAATATTTACTATGTAGTAAAGAAAATTTTTATTAGAATAAATAAGAGCTGTTATACAGATTTCCTGCCCTATCACAATATAGTCCATTCCTATGAAGTCACTCTTAAGTCAAACAGCAACATGCAAAGAGCAATTGCCACTGATACTAAATTATGAGCATTCCAAATCCCAAAATTAACCCACTATATCATTCTAAATAAAACATAAAAAGCTAAAATCACAATAGCATTTGGTGAAAACAGAAATAAAATGATACATATACAAAGAATGTTTAAAGTAGCTTGTGGAGAAGGAAAGTTTTACTGCTTCCTGTATTAAAGATGCTGCAAAAACAAAACAAAACAAAAACCCACCAAATACTCTTAACTTTGTCTTTCCTCAAAAAAGTAAAATTTCTCATGTTGGATGTATAGTACAGCAGATAAGATACTTTCTTTTACCTGATTGGCACACATTCAACCCCCAACATGACATATGGTTCCTCCAAAGCCAAAAATACTTAGCAAAAATAAGCATTGAGCACTGCTGGGTGTGCTCTTCCCCAAAATTTAAAATTCTCTTTCTAATCCCTTAAATTAAAGATAAGAGCAATTAACATAGGTCTTTAGTAAAAGTAATGTGGCTCAAGAGAAACATTTCCAAACTAAAGGTTACCATATTGGGATAGCATCATTTTACGTTTGCATGTTCATAAAGGCAAAATAGCATCACCTCACTCTCAATAAAAGTTGTCTAGGGTTCTCTCAACTGTGAAATAAAATATCTTTTTGGTAGATCTTCAACAATAATAATGAATTTTAACTAAATGGAATTTGGAAACACCCAACCACAAATACAACGAAGAACTAAAACCCAACAATGAACTATTAATATTTTTATATTCCCTAATGAAATGAATGCTTACTGATCATTACACATTGGTAATGATCAAAAAGATAAAATTTGTGTACTATGATTTTGAAAATTAACTCAAGTTAAAATAAGAAGGATGGTTCTGGGTTGGCCTTCCAGCCCATCAACAATTCCTTGCAAGGACCTCACCGTCCACTCCCTGCAGCAAAGCCTCTGCTGCCTCTGTCCCTATAGCTTCAAGACCAGCTATTTGAATGGGTCATACATTTCAATGAGTAAAAAGTATCTGTCTGTTATGCGGTGTTCTTAGCTACATATTTACAAAGTTTCTGAAGAGCAGTAGAAATACTGCCAAGAACAACACAAATCCCGGGCAGACAAGTGAATTGTCAAATTCATTACTTCTTTACTAAGAAGCCCCTGAAAGAATACTCAAATTAGACAGAGGAGTTAAATCCTGGAGCGTTTTCCAAAAACTCGAGCCTAGAAGGGGTAAATCTCAGTGCATTTTCATTACTTAGCATTACTGAATTGGAGTTTCTGCTTCTTATCAAGAGATTCATTTCATTTACTATTGCATATAGTAATTTATGTTCATTTCATTTACTATTTTGATGAACAAAGTTGTTTGTTCATCAAATTAGTTTAAGTTTCAAGTATAATATATTTAGGCTGTTTCAGTTTCTTTGCATAATTTTTCTATCACATTTTTTAATATTCTTTTCTAACCCTCATAAGTATTTTTGTTTGTCTGGTTGGTTTGGAGGCCATATCCGGAGGAGTTCTGGGGTTACTCCTGGCTCTGGTTAAGAAGCTGCTCTTGCCAGGCTTGGGGACCATATGGGATGCCAGGACCCTAATCTGGGTCTGACCCAGGTTGGCCACATGCAAGCAAACTCCCTACTGCTGTGCCATCTTTCCAGCCCCTCTAGTGAGTTTTGGGGTTTTTTTTTTGTTTTTTGTTTGTTTGTTTGTTTGTTTTTGGCCACATCCATGATGCTCAGGGGTTTCTTGGCTATGCACTCAGAAATTGCTCCTGGCTTGGGGGACCATATGGAATGCTGGGGATCCAACCTGATCTGTCCTGGGTCAGCTGTGTGCAAGGCAAACACCCTACCACTGTGCTATGGCTCTGGCCCCTACTGGCTATTTTTTTTAACTAAATAAATATGGCTAGGATAAATTGCTCTAATTCTTGTGGAAGTATATAAATATATTTCTTATTAAACATGATATGAATCACAGCAATATAAATCTAAATATATCAATATAGTAACTTAATATGGAGTAATAGTCAGAATATGCAAAACACCATATCACTCTACCCTGAGATAGAAGGAAGTGCTTATATTCTCATTTAGCATTTCATGATAGCATGCCCCCATCCAAACCGATGACAGATTAAGTCATTGATGACTGATTAAGTCTTATAAAATGCAATGCTTATGAAATATTTTATTATTTTACTTTATTTAAATACTATGATTTAAGGATGTTGAAAATTATTTTCACAAAGTTGTTCATTGTGATTGTCAGTCAGATATTGTACAACCTTCACCAGTGCACATTTTCCAACACCAATGTTCCTAGTTTCCCTCCTCCCATCAGCCTTACTCTGGGGTAGATATTTTACCTCTCTCTCTCTGTGTCACATACACTCTCTTTCTCTCTCTTTTTTTTTTCCTTTTAGACATTGTGCTTTCCATTACTGTTAATGAAGGGGTACTCTGCTTATCACTTTCACTCCTTTCATCACCATTTCCAGTTCTTGTTTGTTGCAAGTCAGCCCCTGAAGAGGTTGACTGATGGAGGGATGGAGGATGAAATGGAGGGATGGAGGGATGAGGTGAAACGGCAGGTAAACAACTCGCAGACAGTCAGGCATGTGGAAATATTAGCTTTATTCGGTGGACAAGACTGAAGTCCAAAGTCTCAGCCTCAGTTCCAGCCAAAAAGCCCCTCATCTTCCACAGACCCTTGTTTTTATCCCCCAGAATCAGGTACCACCCAATGGTGAGATCAGATACCACCCATGGTGGAAGCAGAATCAGGTACCACCCTAGGGTGGGGGCAGAATACCAGGTCACACCCTAGGGTAGGGCACAATCAGCGATCAGGATCAGGGTAGGGCCGGTAACATAATAATCCCATAAAATGTTTACATACACAACACTTGTTCAGAGTAATCATTTCCAACTATCATTATCATTGTGGTCCCTGCCCCGCCCTAATCGCACTCCTACACTATAAGGGGCAAACTTCCTACCATAGACTGGTCCTCATGGCACTCGTCTCTATTGAGTCTGGATATTATTACATGCTATCTTTATATTTAAATTGCATTGAATGACTTATTCTATTTTATTTACAATGAGTGATATTATTCAATCTATATTTCTATATATTAACACTTCCTCTGACTCATTTTTGCTCAACATCATATTTTTCACATTTGTCCATGTATAAGCAAATTTCATGACTTCATGTTTCCTAATAGCTGACTAATATTTCATTGTGTAGATGTACCACAGTTTCTTGAACCACTCAGCTTTTCTCCAGCACTTGTTTGTTTGTTTTTCATATTCTGGCTATCATAAATAGTACTGCAATGAAAATAGGAATGCAGAGGGATTTTCTGCATTTTGCTTTTGTGATCTAAGAGTTTATCCCTAAGAGTAGTACTGCTAGATTATATGGAAGAATAATTTCTATAGGTTTGTTTTTTAGAAATATTCCATTGTTTTCCAAAAAGTCTATACCAGTCGACATTCACAAAAGCAATCAAGATTTCTCCCATATTAGCCTCAGCACACATTGTTCTTTTTTGTCAATCTTTTAAATGTTTTTCTTCTTTTCTTTTCTTTTTTCAATTAATATCTTTATTTAAACACCTTGATAACAATATGATTGTTAGTTGGGTTTCAGTCATGTAAAGATCACCCCCTTCACCGGTGCAACATTCCCACCACCAATGTCCCAGATCTGCCTCCTCCCCACCCCAAACATAGTCTCCCCTAAGCTTGGCCAAAGGGCCTTTGACCTGGAGCTGTACTAGTCCCCATGCTGCCAAGGCTTCTGCTCCCAGAGAGAGGAAGCTAGTTCCCTAATTGTGCTGAAAGCTGGAAGTTTGGCAGCTTGCTCCCCAGCACATACTGTTCTTATACTTTGTGATGTGTGCCAGTCTCTGTGGTATAAGATGAAATATCATTGTTGTTTTGATTTGCATCTCCCTGATAATTAATGATATAGAACATCATTTTAGGTGGCTTTTGACTATCTGTATTTCTTCTTTTAGGAAGTATCTGCTCATTTCTTCTTTCCATTATGGATGGGATGAGATGCTTTGTCTTGCTAAGTTCACCAATAACTTGTACATATTAAATATTAATCCAATGGGATTGTTGATAGTTTCTCCCATTCTGAGAGCAATCTTTGCATTCTTGTCATTGTTTCATTTGAAGTGCAGAAGCTTCCTAGTTTTTGTTTATCTTTGCTTCCACTAGCTTGGGCCTGTGGTGGTTCTTTCTTGAAGGATGCTTTTTGTTTCATGTTCTGCCTAGGATTTCCTCTATACTTTCTGGTCTGATATCACAGTCTTTAATCCACTTTTTATTTGACCTTTGTGCATGGCATTAAAGAAAGATCTAGTTCACTTTTTTGCATTTAGATGGCCAGTTTTTCCCAGCACTTGTTGAAGGGGCTTTCCTTGCTCCACCTTTTTCAAAGATTAATTGTTAATATACCTATGGCCAGTCTCAGAATATTCAAGTACGTTCCATTGATCTGAGGGTCTGTCTTTATTACAATGTCATGCTTTTTTAATGACTACTGCTTTATTGTGTAATTTGAATTGATGAAAGCTGGGCCTCATCTGCACTTTCCCAAGAATTGCTTTATATACTTATGGATGTTTTTTTTATTCCATATGAATTTCAGAAATGTTTGTTATACTTCTTTGAAAAATATGTATATCCTTAGAGGGTCTACATTAAATATATACAATGCTTTGGGAAGTAGTGCCATTTTAATAATGTTAACTTCCCAGTCCATGATCAGGGTATAGGCCTCCATTTTCTTTTGTTCTCTTCTGTTTCTTGAAGCAGTGTTTTGTAGTTTTCTTTACATAGGTCTCTCACATCTTTAGTTAAATTGACTCAAAGGTACTTGATTTTCAGAGGCACACTTTTAATGGAATTGATTTTTTTAATATCCATTTCTTCTCTTTCATTATTTCTAATACAAATCCTTTGGGTATTGCATATTAATTTGTAACCTGCCACTTTACTAAACAAATTTATAATATCTAGAAAAATTTTGTATTAGGATATTTTAAATATCATATCATATAATCAGCAAACAGTGATAGTACTTTCATATCTGAATATTCTTGATATATTTTTTGCCTAATTGTTATGGTATATAAAAATTTAGAAGCTGGTGAGATGGCACAGTGATAGGGCATTTGACTTGCATGCAGAGGGACGGTGGTTCAAATCCCAGCATCCCATATGGTCCCCCAAGCCTGACAGGGCTATTTCTGAGTATAGAGCCTAGAGCAGCCCCTGATCGCTGCAAAGTGTGACCCCAAAACCAAAATAAATAAATAAATAAATAGAAAAATTTAGTTGTAAACATTTAGAAGTTTTTGAATATTGCTTTGATAACAGCAATGATATGAAGACAATTACTTTTAAAAAAAGTTTCTAGCTCATGAAGAATGAAACAGAATGATCACTGCTTTAATGTTAAAACCATTGTTAAGATGACTTCCAGAAGTAAAAAAATGCCTTCCACCATAAAATGACAATTTTCAAAAGACAAGGAAACATCAGAAATATACCCGATAAAATATTTTCTTCTTTATTTTCACTGACTATCTTTAATTCTAAAAGGAATACAGGTCTTCTTTGCATAATACACACCAATATGTTAAACTTCTCTTCAAAAGAAAAAAAAAACAGGTGCCACTTACTTTAGATATTAACATGTATGAACTACTTAAAGTACCTGAATAAATATTCTGCTCTGCAGTGGCATTCTCATGCATTCTCTTTACTGTTCTTGTTCTCTGTCAGAAACAAGTCTTTCCTCATGCTTGCTTGGTCCTTGTCAAATAGTGAATAAGATATTATCGATTATAAACTCAAAGTGGTAAGAAACTACCAATTGCCGGAGCTGTAAAAGTAGTGGTTCTGGTTCTTCGAGGTAGTGAGAAAGAAATGGCAGAGGTACTACTTTGAATAGAATGTTCTTTTCAAAAAGGCTATAATTTCTTTCATATTTTGTATAAAAGAAAAGACAAAATAAAAAATTCAAGGATTTGGCCTTGGTTTTCAGATTTTAATGATTGTGATTTGAGTAATAGACTAAAACACATTTTAGTGTTTCAGTGACTATGATACGTGTCCATAGATAGATGAAAATACTTTGGATTAAAGTTCTAGGTAATAAAAACTTTCCCTAATTTTCCATCTGTTCATTTTTCCTCACACAACTAACAACAACAAAAAAACATTGGAATCTAAAAGAAGCTCTGAGCAAAGTTATTTATTAGAAGAAATTTCCCATCAGGACTTCCCATCCCTCCTTTCGTCACTCCCTATTTTCAGGTAAGATATATATTGGCAACAACCTTTTGGAATTTCTTTAAAATATAAAATATACCTACTGCTTGATGCTGACACTTGAATAAGAATTTTTTGTGGGGCCAGATGATGATTAGCATGGAGGTAAGGTGTTTGCCTTTCATGCAGAAGGTCGGTGGTAGAATCCCAGCATCCCACATGGTCCCCTGAGCTTACCAGGAGCGATTTCTGGCATGGAGCCAAGAGTAACCACTGAGCACTGCCAGGTGTGACCCCCCCAAAAACACACACACACACACACACACAAATTTCATTTGTGCAATTTATTTTGATAAATAGAAAAAGCATTCCGCTGGGCAGAATGATGCACAACCAAGAGGGCATTTGCCTTGCACCCGGTCAACCAGGGTTCAATCCCCATCATCGCATATGATCCCCAAGCCTGGCAGGAATAATTCCTGAGTGCAGACCCAGGAGTAACCTCTGAGTACATCTTGGTGTGGCCCAAAATTTAAGTTTTTTTTTTTTAAAGCAGTCTCTGCAATCACAGGCCTAATATAACAACTAGAGTAAGACCCTCATATATAACATTTATGGCAGGCACCCATGGTGCAGTGAAATCTTTTTTTTTTTGTTTTTGTTTTTGTTTTTGTTTTTTGGGCCACACCCTGTGACGCTCAGGGGTTACTCCTGGCTATGCGCTCAGAAGTTGCTCCTGGCTTGGGGGACCATATGGGACGCCGGGGGATTGAACCGTGGTCCACCCTAGGCTAGTGCAGGCAAGGCAGGCACCTTACCTCCAGCGCCACCGCCCGGCCCGCAGTGAAATCTTTTCTGCTGGATTTGCTATATTCAGGAATATGAAAGTGACTACATAAGTTAAAACATCTGTTCATTCAACAGTCCTTAAAGACTACTGAATGAGGATGGGGAAGATTTTAAGTTACGCTATTACATTGATAGCAGGAGCAAGTTAAACAAGAAAGAATAGGATTTTTTATAAAGAATAACAAGGGTTTGTTTTGCATGTTTAAAGACAGGTATATATCTAGAAAAATTACTGAAAGAATGAACATGGAACTCTGAGTGACACAGAGAGGCAAAAATAAAATGTTCATTTTCCTTGTTTTTTTAAATGTTCGTTTTTCTACTTAGATAATCCAAATTGCCTTTTATTTTCATTATTTTGTCATTTTATATTTTAGCAACTAGAATTTTTAATTTATGCATGTAATGTATACATATTATATGTGTTAAGGATGTGATATTTCTCTGTACCTAATCCTTCTTAATAATGATAGAATTACTTCCAAATCTAATGTCCTGGATCTGACCCCGTTTTAATAGATATAAAATATTTCACAATACAGATGCTAGGAAATTATTCATTTATTCTCTAATTAAAATATTTTAATTAATAGTCTTTTGGGGCTGAAGTGATCATACACCAGGTAGGTGTTTTGTTTTGCATGCAGTTGACCTGATATGGCCCCACCAGGCCTATCAAGAGTGGATATCTCACCGAAGATTCAGAAGCAAGAAGGTCTGACCAGGTTTGGTCCAAAAATTGAAAAAATTTTAATATATATTTGGCCCATTTTCTCAACATCTTTTCCAATACTTGT
This sequence comes from Suncus etruscus, assembly GCF_024139225.1. Lineage (NCBI taxonomy): Eukaryota > Metazoa > Chordata > Mammalia > Eulipotyphla > Soricidae > Suncus > Suncus etruscus. The sequence goes on along the minus strand of NC_064849.1, from coordinate 143,473,383 downwards.
TTTTAAAATCTTTTTATAGTAACTATTTGACAATTATAAAATTATATAACATGTTGATTTGTATTTCTTTAATAATCAGTGATTTTTAATTAATTTTTATTGTGGCCAAAGTGAATCACAAATATTTCACAGTAATATTCAAGGTTCATAGTGACAATAAATCAAGGCATTTCCACCACCAGTGATGTCTTCCCTCCACCCCTGTTCCCAGTGTGTATTGGCCATCAGTATGTCTTTGGAAAAATGTCTTAGCTTTGTTTCCCATTTTTGAACACACTACATTTTTCATTGAGACTGAACTGCCTTATAGACCTAAGACTATGTGCATGTAGTGTTGTCATACATACTCTTATTTCACAGTTACATCACCTCACATCACCACCATGAAAGTGCCTACAGCTAGCCAGCCATACCCTGAGTGTCTATTCTCCTCCAAATATGTGTTAAGATTACAATTTAACACCACTTCAAAATACATGTTACAACACCACACCCACTACCAAAGTACTAATATCTCTCCACCACAATTTATTGCACTCTTCTTCTTAGTTTCATTTTCCTCCATATTCTCCTTTTAACAACCTCATCCTGTGTTTAAAATCCAAAACTGTTTTATTTTACATTATCTGTTCCTTGTTTTACTTCTCTATATACAATTTATGAGCAAGATCATTTGTTATTTATCTTTCTCTTATTGACTTTAGCTTTCTGTAAATCCCTAAAGGTGGTTACAAAAAAAAAGTTTCTTTTTCGTTTTTTTGTTTTTGGACCACACCCAGCAGTGCTCAGGGGTTATTGCTGGCTCTGCTCTCAGGGGTCATTCCTGGATGTGCTCAGGAGACCATATGGGAAGTTGAGGATCAAACTCAGGTCATTTCTTTAACTGCACTCACCACACTTTGTTGTAAGCTTCATAACAAAGTTGAAGTGTAAGAGAAGTAGAATGCCTGTCTCAAATACAGGCAGAAATTGGGGAGGAAGGGGGATGGGTGGCACTGGTGGTGGGAATGTTGCACTGGTGAAGGGGGATGTTCTATTTATGACTGAAACCCAACAACAATCATGCTTGTAATAATGGTGATTAAATAAAGATATTGTATACACACACACACACCCTATAGGGGCTAGAGTGATGGCACAGAGGTATGGCATTTGCCTTGCACATGCTGATCCAGGACAGACCTAGGTTGAATCCCCAGCATCCCATATGGTCCCCCATATAGTCCCATATGGGCTTCTAAGCCAGGAGTTATTGCTGAGCACATTGCCAGGAGTAACCCCTGAGAGTCACTGGGTGTAGTCTAAAATTTAAAAATATATATATACATATATACTATATGTAAAAATATGTACTATATATTATATATACTATATGAAACAGGTCAGCTGTGTGTAAAGCAAATGTCCTCCCACTATGCTATAAATCCACCCCTAAAAAATTTCTTATTTTCTTATGGAAAGTAGTAGACAATTCTATATCTATGCCACATCTTATTTATCTATTCATTTTTATTGAATATTTGGGTTATTTCTATATCATAGCTACTGGAAATAACTTCTATAAAAACAGGTGTTCATATACCTTCTGAAATATATCTTTTATATTGTACTTTTTTATTTTTCTGATAGATTCACTTCATTGTGAAATACTATATCATATTTTTACAAGCAAACTTCCAGGCCCATTGGCAGTGGTATGATATAGTGAAAAAATTAAACAGGTAAACACCTCACCAAGATTTCTTTACCCAGTCAAATACTCTTTCAGGTGGGAAGGAAGGATACACAGCTTCACCGAAAAAAAACCACTCAGAAACTTTACATACTCACAACAAACCTTAAAAGAAGTATTGAAGGGTATAATTAAAGGTAGAACAAACACAACAAACACACCAAACTAGTACAAAAATATGGCACAAAATTCCATGACAATCAACTCTCTCAATGTCATTGTACTAAATGCACCAGTTAAGAGACACAGTGGCAAAATGAAACAGAAAATTGAATCTAACATTTTTTTGAGCTCCAGGCACGATATGTGGTTCCAGTGGTGGAACTCAGGCCAGTTGCATGCAAGCACTTTACGGCTATATTACCTATCCAGCTCCTAAATACATTTTTAAAATAAAAGTGCTGAAAGAACTGTATACACTGATTTCAGGATTTTTTTAAATAAAGTTACAGTAATAAAGACAATGTGGAATTTGGCCCCAAAATAGACAAATAGACTGGAGAGATAATACAATGGTTAATGCATTTTCCTTGCACTCAATCTCAGTTTCAATCCCCAACACTACTTATGGTACCCTGAGTACCACCAGAAATTATCCCTGATCATAATGGGTGTGGTCCCTAAATCTATCATCCCCTAAAAAAAAACAAACATGCAAATAAATGAGTAGACTATAGTACAAAGTTGCTATATTGATATATTCCCAACTAATTTACAAGACATGAAATTAATCTAATGAGAAAAAGAGAGACTTTTTAACAAAATTTAAGATAAACAATTGCATGGAGAAATGAGTATTATTATTATTAATCTTTTCTGAAAAGAATAAAAAAATTCCCATAAAATAAATTAATTACAAATGGACAATAAAACAAGTATTAACTCTAAAATTAATAGAGCCAGTTACCATACGTGGTTTCTAATCACCATAGGTGTGATTCGAGTACAAAAAGCAAGTTCTAGGCCTTGCCAGGTGTGAATCAAAAAATTTTTTTTTCTAAATTTAAAAATGTCTGGGGGAAAAGAAACCTAAGAAAAAATATTTTAATGGTGTTAGTTAAAACCTCTTAGATGACCACATAATATACAATTTTTTAAAAGTAATACCTAAGCACAGTTGGAATGTGGGCTCTTTCAAAAACAAAACAAGCAAACAAACAAAAAAAAAAAGCTGGGGGAATCAGTGCTAGTGGAGATGCTGTGAAAGTGAAGTTCATTCTCTTCTCACAGAGTTGTTGCCTGATTTAACTTTAATAAGAAACATAGTAGAAGTTTCTCAAAAAATTTAAAAAAAGAACTTCTGGAGCTGGAGAGATAATAATACAAGCAGGGCACTTGCCTTGTACACATGTTCAATCTATAACATCCCATCTGGTCCCCTGAGCACAGTAAATATTGGGGATATTAGAAAGGGAATTCCCTTGGACGTCAAGGGTAGTTTCTCTACCCTTAAAGAATTGTCATGGGAATAACTTCAGGCTCCATACATGCTCTTTTTCACACCCTCAAGTCTCTTTATGGTTCCAGGAAACTTCCTACTCAGCTGTGGATGATAAAACCAGGCCTCTGTAACTAGAGATCTTGATTTTTGCACAGATCATAGGATGAAGCCTAGGACAGAGTCTTTCTTTATGGTTCTGTTCCATCACTGTTGTTTTAATCAGTCTTCTGTAACTGATGGTCTTGATTTTTGCACCAATCCTAGGACTAAGCCTAGGATAGAGTCTTTGCTTATGTTTCCAGAAGTTCTGCTCAGTCACAGTTGTCACAGTCAGACCTCTGGAAATAGAGATCTTGGTTATTGTATGGATGTAGGCTGAAAACTAGGCTAGGGTCTTTCTTATTGGTCCCAAGATAAGTTCTGCCCAGTCATGGTTGTCAAAGTCAGTCTTCTGTAGGAGGTGATCTTGGTTTCTGCACAGATCAAAGGATGATGTGTCTTCTGATTTCATCTTACCATTAGATAATGAGATAAGACAGCCTGCTCTTAGATCAAGTTGTTAACATTTTCTCCTTGTCAGGATGTCATGTCAAAACTGACACATGTTGGTGTCAGAGCAGTATTAAGAATGTCCCAGCGGGAGTTTTGTTCCTGGAGCTGTTGTGGAGAATTGTGTTGGTTCTATGTCTAAGATCTAGGGTTCAGGATTGGACAATCACTGTCTGATCACATGGAGTCTAAGTTGGGTCCACATGACACATGTTCAGTGTGGGAGGCATTCCTATATCATAAAATGTATGAGTTCTTATCCCTGGTAAACAAGAACTTGTTTCTATACAGAAAATATCCCCTTTTTTTGTATGCATTCGCAAAAAGGAATGGTGTTATACTATATTGCTGGTGCATTTGGAGGTGAAAATGTCAGATTACATCTCTGTGGCCTGGTTTTGACCTGAGTTTTTATCCCAGGCAAGACTTTTTGTTTGTTTTGGTTTTTGGGTCACACCTGGCTGTTCTCAGGGTTTTTATTCCTGGCTATATGCTCAGAAATCTCTCCTAGCAGGCTCAGGGGACTATATGGGATGCCAGGATTCAAACCACAATTCTTCTGCATGCAAGGTAAATGCCCTACCTCCATGCTATTTCTCTGGCCCCCAGGCAAGACTTTTCTTTCTTTCTTTTTGTCCCCCAATTTGCAATACAGACCAGGCAAAGGGCCTGGGTTGAGGTGTATATATGAGGTGTTTTTACTGTACCTCCTCAACTAGTCAGTGTAAAGAACACAGCCTGTGGTTAGAATTGGGAGGCCTTATCTTTTCTTTTCTTTTCTTTTTTTTGATATTTTTAATAGATATATATATATAAAATCCTTCAAGAGTGCAAAATTCCCATGACCAATATCCCAAGTGTCCTTCCTCACCACCCCACACAGGCCTGTACTCTAGACAGGCTTTCTACTTCCCTCATTCAGTCGCATTTTGTTATGATAGTTCTCAGTGTAATTATTTCTGTAACTGTACTAAATGATCCCTGTGGTGAGCTTCATGTCAGGAGCTGGACCCTCCAGTCCTCCTCTATTTTGTCTCTGAGAATCATTACACAAATGTTTTTTATTTTTCTCAAAACCCATAGATGAGTGATACCATTCTGTGTTTATCTCTCTCTCTCTGACTTATTTCACTCAGCATAATAGATTCCATGTACATCCATGTATAAGAAAATTTCATGACTTCATCTCTTATGATGGCTGCATAATATTCCATTGTGTATATGTACCACAGTTTCTTTAACCATTCATCTATTGAGGAGCATCTAGGCTGTTTCCAGAGTCTATCTATTGTAACCAAGGCTGCAATGAATATAGGTGTGAGAAAGGGATTTTTGTATTTTATTTTTGTATTCCTAGGATATATTCCTAGGAGTGGTATAGCTGGATTGTATGGGAGCTCGATTTCCAGTTTTTGGAGGAATCTCCATATCGCTTTCCACAAAGGTTGGACCAGACGGCATTCCCACCAGCAGTGAATAAGAGTTCCTTTCTCTCCACATCCCTGCCAGCATTGCTTGTTCTCATTCTTTCTGATGTGTGCCAATCTCTGTGGCATGAGATGGTACTTCATAGTTGTTTTGATTTGCATCTCCCTGATGATTAGTGATGTGGAGCATTTTTTCATGTGCCTGTTAGCATTTGTATTCAGTTTATCAAAGTGTTCATTTCTTCTCCTCATTTTTTGATGGGATTAGATGTTTGTTTGTTTTTTTTCTTGTAAAGTTCTGTCAGTGCCCTGTATATTTTGGATATTAAACCCTTATCTGATGGGTATTGGGTGAATAGTTTCTCCCACTCAGTGGGTGGCTCTTGTATTCTGGGCACTATTTCCTTTGAGATGCAGAAGCTTCTCAGCTTAATATAGTCTCATTTATTTATTTCTGCTTTCACTTGTTTGGAGAGTATGGTTTCCCTTTAAAGACACCTTTAGTTTCAATGTCATGGAGTGTTTTACTGACATGTTGTTCTATATACTTTATGCTTTCAGGTCTGATATCTAGGTCTTTAACCCATTTGGATTTTACCTTTGTACATGATGTTAACTTGAGGTCTAAGTTTGCTTTTTTACAAGTGGCTAGCTTGTTGTGCCAACACCACTTATTGAAGAGGCCTTCCCTGTTCCATTTAGGATTTTTTGCACCTTTATCAAAAATTAGGTGATGGTATATTTGGGGAACATTCTCTGAGTACTCAAGCCTGTTCTTCTGATCTGAGAGTCTGTCTTTATTCCAATACCATGCTGTTTTGATAACTATTGCTTTGTAATACAGTTTAAAGTTGGGGTAAGTAATACCTCTCATATTCCTTTTCCAAAATATTGCTTTAGCTATTTGTGGGTGTTTATTGTTGAGGCAAGACTTTTCAATATAGTTTTTGTACTAAGCAGAACCAAAACAGGTGAAGTTAAAGAAAACAATATATATACATATATAATAGAAGAAATAAATAAAAGTGAATTTAAGAAGGTAATTAAAGAAAAAATTGATGTAGGAGACTATCTTACATTTGTAAATAGACAGACTAAGATGTGGTATTGTAGAAGTATTAAACATATAAAGGAAATATAGGTTTCCCCATTAAGTCTTTTGAGATATTCTTGCGGGGGGTAAAATCCAAGGCACATTTTCATTACACACTCTGGTCTTGTTGAATTTGAGAAATTATTTTTATCAGATAGGGATTGGGTAGAGTTCTTGCACTGGGGGTCCTTCTGAGCAGAATCTGGTCTCATGCCAAAGTACATATTTGGGGGGGGGGGGTTGAGAAGGATGGCCACAAAGCATGAGTCAGTAGAGTGTTGGTTGTAGTTTCTTGCTGGGGGACGAGATGTGGGGCTGAGAGGGTGTCCTTTTATTTGGGAGCTGGGTGGTGACTTATCGGAGCAGGCGGTCTGTCTCAGTACCTTATGAGTTAAGAACTGAGGGTAAAGAGCATTAAATAAGGAGGGATATTGGATCAGGCTCTGGGTTGAAGAGATAAAAGGATTTATGAAAGGGGAGGGATAGTATATAGGAAGAGCTATATATAATTTAGGCATGGATTTTTTACAACTTAGGTTTGGCGCTCAGAAAGGAGTTCTCTGTCTATATACTCATGTCCACATAAAGACATACATTAGTGATCTATTCTTAAGTTGTTGTTAGAGGTCTGACTCTAATAAGATGGGTCTGAGCTCTTAAGAAATGATTAAATTAAGATAAATAATTAGCTTAGATATGGAAGAGATAACAAAAGATAAGAGAGAAGAGAAAAGAAAAATAAGTAAATAGAGTAAAAGTAAATTAAAAATAAAATAAATAAAATTTAAAAATTGGGCTAGTGCATCAGAGTTGGAAGGTTTTCCCAATTTCTAGGCACTTTATCACTGATGGGGGTGGGCCTTGCTAAATGAAAGTTTCAGGGATAGATAATGGCTGGAGCATTTTAGGATATGCATAGCTTTCAAGTCTAGAATACTAAGTAATGTCGTAGTGAGGCCTACCTATGTAGGTGGCTACCCTATGTAGTATTTTCCACTGTATCTTATGTATCTAAGTTCCTTTCCTAAAGAGAAACTAACAGTGTGGGTTTTATTTAACATTGATGATGAAGAAGAAGAAAAGCTAAGAAGAAAAGACATAGGGAGAGAGAGAGAGAGAGAGAGAGAGAGAGAGAGAGAGAGAGAGAGAGAGAGAGAGAGAGAGAGAGAGAGATGGTAATTTGCCAAAACATGTTTAATGAGTAGGCCCTGTAACAAGTCTTTGGTTCAAAGTTGACTGTTTCAGTGGTCTGAATGATCATATACTTTAGGTCAATAGAGTACATAAACAAAAGGGAAAGGGTAAATTGGAGTATTTTATCAACACATTATCATAATGCAAACAGTATATGGTATCTAGTATGACTGTGCACTGAGGTATAAAATTAGAGTGTCCACACTTAGTATCCAAGAACCACTGTGGACAAAGAAGCTGAAAGGTTATTTTATACTGCTAAGATAAAGGCATTAAAACATATTGTTAGTAATCACAGCACCTGGAGTCTCTGGCTTCCAATCATATTCTTCACCTGGTTCTGGGGATAAATACCTTAAGACATTATTATAGGTCTCTGTAGTTAGAGACTGATTGCATACCTGGTCACTCTAAACCACTGTTTCCATTGTTGCTGGTTTCTTTGTGGTCTAATGGATAGTAGAGGTTTTGTGTTGCTCCTCTTCCAATTGATTTGGACACTTCTAGCTAAATGCTGACAACTATGGATGTACATCTATGTTTACTGCAGCATAATTATGATATCCAAGATTTAAAAATAAGCCAAATTGCCCAAAATTGAATGACTAAAAATGCTATATATATATATATATATATATATATATATATACATAATCTCAACTTATGTATACATGTGTATATAATGGGATATAGTTTTTAAACAAAATATGAAATCCTAGCTTTTAATAAAATTGGATGGAACTAAAGGGCATCAGAAAGAGATGGTCAAAGTTCAGATGATCTCACTCCATGTTGCATATAAAGATACATGACTGAAACCCAAAAACACTATCATGTATGTAATCAAGGTATTTAAATAAAATATATATTAAAAAATAAGCATGCTGCCCTCTGCAGACATTTATTTCAAGTTAGATATTATTAAATTTATACAAATAAAGCATCCTCAAATACATAAATGTAGACATGCCAATTGAGTATTACAATCACTATTTTAAAAAAACTAAATTCTCAACAACAACAAAAAATCATAGAAAGGCAATGCACAATGGTAAATTAAAACAAATCCTTGTACTCTGAAAACAGAATTAAGGTTACTTAGGAGAGGGGGAAAAATGGGGGATTGGAAGGGATGAGTGAACTAGAAGTGATATATGGAATACAGAGGATGGTTTGGGGCACATTGGTGGCTGATGGAAGTACATAACTTTGAACACAAAATATATTTGCATGACTATAAAATATGTAAATATAAAAATAAGTAGAAGGTAAGTAAAAAATTAAGAACTGTAAAGATCAAGTTTTACCAATGACATTTTATTTTCCTAGAATTTGTCCTTTTTTTTGTTTTTGTTTTTGTTTTTGGGCCACACCTGGTGATACTCAGGGGTTACTTTACTCCTGGCTATGTGCTCAGAAATTATCCCTGGCTTGGGGATCATATGTGAAGCTGGGGGATTGAACAGCGGTTCGTCCTAGGCTAGCATGTGCAAGGCAGACAACCTACCACTTGTCCACTGCTCTGGCCCCTAAAATTTGTTCTTGACATTCCCATGAAATTATGTGGACTAAGTAGATGGATATGAGCCATCTTCTGATATAGCAGCAAATGTTTAAATTAAGTCACAAATAAAGCTCACAATTAGGGGAATAACTACACTAACAACTATCATGACTATCTTCATGAGTGATAGAAGTAAAATGCCTGTCTCAAAAATGGGCAGGGGTTGGGAAGGGGGGGCATTGGTGGAGGGAATGTTGAACTGGTGAAGGGAGGTGTTCTGTTTATGACTGAAACCCAACTACTATCATGTTTGTAATAATGGAGCTTAAATAGAGATTTTACATAAAAATAAATAAAGTTAAGTCAATTAGTGGGGAAGTCAAAACTATAAAATACACTGAGCACAATTTGTTAAACCTTAGTAGCTGATGACTCACTAAAGTTCCAGGGGTCTCAAAGTCGCAGCCGCAAATGGCTCTCCGTACAACATTTTGTGGCCCTGCCCTAGAGGAATCTTTTTTTCTTTTGATTTGTTTTAGTTGTTTGGGTCACACCCCCCAATGTTCAAGGCTTACTACTGACTTTGCAATCAAGGATCACCCCGACTTTGCCTCCTACGGCCCTCACGTAAATTGAGTTTGAGACCCCTGTGCCATTTGCAGAATAATTTGCTAGAAAGAGGAGAAAGAACCTTCCTCTAGAGTTCTAAGGTATAGATATGCATCAACAAAGGAAAAGTTGCTATTGGAGATAGTCTGAGAAATAATTTTCTGAAAGCCAAGTGTAATAACCCACATTCTATAGAGAAATATCTTCATAGAGAAGAATAAAAATTCTGTCTATAAGATAAATTATTATAGCTATTGTCTTTCCTTCTATCAGAGAAAAAAGTTATAGAACCTTAAGTAATATATGGCTCATACCTTTTGAGTTTTGTGATGTTTTATCAACTATAAAAGAAATCTAGTGAAGCTAAACATGTGCATATTTGTTATTCCTTTATGTTATCTTCAAACTATTATCTGTCAGTAGCCAAACAAAACTACCTATGCTACCTGGAGTTAAGAAAGTTCAGCTTCCTTATCAAGACAGAAATCTTTCATTGCTTATGTTTCCACACTGAAGCAAACTGATAAGCTTTAAAAAAGAAAATTCTCTCAGGCTAGGAATATGAGAGAAACATTTTCTTTAATCTTAACCTTCCTACCTGGGGTAGACATGAAGATTACATTTTCAAAATAGATATTTTTGTATCATGCTAGCAGTTTACATTTCTCTACATTAGCAAATAAAGAATAGTAAGTCTTCAAATTGTGCTAATGTATAAAAACAAAACTGTTTCTGACATTTTAATTTAGTTAAAAATGTATTGTTCTCACATATCTAACCTACATCATAATCACATCTTCATTTCCAATTCACCATGTATCTCTTGGGTAGTCACTGTATTTTTATGTGGCTTACATGGCTTGACAAAAGATGGAATTAAAGTTTTAATAACAAAAGATCTCCTTTGAAATGTATAAACATCTCCTTTAAAAATGTAAAAGTTAAGGTCAGATGGTTTCTAATTCCACATTTGTGTTGGCAAATGTCCTGTACATTATTTATTATTCCAATTTAACCTTTATATGACTGCCTTTATCCTAACATATCTTTACTTCTCTTTTCTTCTGTGGTCTTCCTTTTGTTCGAAAACTGTCAATGTGATGTAAGTCATTCTTCTATCTCCAAAATACCCTCCATTGTCTGCTCAACCAACAAAATTTCTGAATGACTACTATTTGTATACTTATTTTATGCTCACCCATTTTTGTTTATATCACTTTCTTATATAACTCTCTTTTCTAATCTTTCAGATTCAACTGAAATACTTAGCATTATATGCAAAGGCAGATTGGTTATCCTCAAACACTCATAGAATTACTGTCTATCCATGAGGAAGTAAAATGAAATTATGCCCTGATCTCATATATACTCATATCATACTCAAAAATCATTGACAAATAAATATAAATATGTTGGACAAATCACAAATGTTTAAGAAAAAATATATATTCAATACCAAGATAGAAAAGGTTTCTTTTGGGAGGGGTCACACCCAGCAGCACTCAGTGTTTACTTCTGGCTCTATACTCAGAAATTGCTCCTGGCAGGCTTGGGGGACCATATAGGATGCCGGAATTCAAACCACCATCATTCTTCATGCAAGGCAAATGCCCTACCTCCATGCTATTTCTCCAGCCCCAGAAAAGGTTTCTTTAGACATGCAAAGCAACATCTAAAAGACAAAAGATTTAGTTAGAGAAATATGAGACCTCAAATGGAATTAAAGTTTTAATAACAAAAGATCTCCTTTGAAATGTATAAACTCTTAAAATGAAGACCATTTATACACATAGTGAAATGGAAAGGATATAGATCAGTGATGGAGAGCCTATTTTACAGGTCCTTTGTAGACCCTATAGTACAAAATAAATCCATATAAAAATAAAACTGGGGGCCGGAGAGATAGCATGGAGGTAGCACATTTGCCTTGCATGCAGAAGGACAGTAGTTTGAATCCCGGCATGCCATATGGTTCCCCGAGTCTACTGGGGCGATTTCTGAGCATAGAGCCAGGAGTAACCCCTGAGTGCTACCGGGTGTGACCCCCCCCAAAAAAACCTGCAGGGAGATATTTTCAAAAAAATAGTCATAACATAATTAAATAGTACATGGTGCATAGAAGATTCACAGACAAACGTAGACGCAGTAGATAAATGGACTCAAAATTGAAAGTTTCACAGAAGAAAAAACTCATATGAAGGGCTCAATAAGGGCTCATAACAATTACTAGTTGTCAGGGACACAATTTGTTATCATTTAGTATCTAATACATTGGCATGAATTTACAAATTTTACTATTTCATATGTTAATTACAATACAAACATCAGCAACCTTATACATGGTTGAAACCTAAATTCACATTGTCATATTAAAGATAACCAGCACTATTTTGTAAAGGTAAATAACCATTACTCTTATAGTTGAGGAATTTGATTCCTGAGTATAGAGAATCTCTCTTACATTTGTGAAAGATATGTGTGTGTGTGTATATATCTCAAAATTATTATTTTGAGAACTCTCTATATTGTCTTCCAAAAAGGATAGAGAAGAAGTAGATATTCCTACCAGCAGTGAATAAGGGTCTCTTTTCCCTTCATCTCCTTGCCAATACTGCTTATTCTTTTTGATGAGTTCTAAACAGTGTAGTTAGAGATGATATCTTATTGTCTTTTTTTATTTGCATTTCCCCTATTATGATTATTATTATATCAGGGTTACTCCTGGCTCCACGCTCAGAAATCGCTCCTGGCAGGCTCGGGGGACCATATGGAATGCCGGGATTCGAACCAAAGACCTTCCGCATGAAAGGCAAATGCCTTACCTCCATGCTATCTCTCTGACCCCTAATTTTATTATTTTTATGCCATCAAAAATACTTTATAATTAAAGTTTGGAAGTGTGTCATGAACTGAATTTTGTTCTTTCCTATCAAATCTCTGAAGTACTAACCTAACCCTAAGTAATTCAGAGTGTGAATGTATTTGATAGTGGGTCATTAAAAGAGACAATGGAATTGAAATGAGGTCCTATTTTGTATTCTTAAATGTTGAGATTTAGACACAGACTTAGACAAAAGGGGGGAAATTATATGTAAAGACACAAGAAGAAAATCTGGGCCATAGAAATAATACAGTGGAAAAGGTATCTATGTTGCATACAACCAATCCAGTTTCAGTTCCCAGCCTTACATAAGGTTCTCAGCGTTCTACAGGTGTAAACCCTAAGCACAGCTCAATGTAGCCCCTCAAAATACAAGAGAAGTGCAAGCATACGCATATGCGCTCTCATGCGCACACACACACAAAATCACACACGCGCGCATACGCACATACATACACACACACACAATCACAAACACACACAAACCAAATAATAGGCCATGCTGACAACTTGGTATCAAATTTCCGATCTCCAAAACTGTGAGAAAATATACTGCTGTTGCTGTCATTTAAGCCACTTAGTCCATAAGACCTCAATATGAAAGCCTGAGCAAACTAATACAATATGATTACATAAAAAAGGAGAATTTTTTTTTTTGGTTTTTGGGCCACATCCAGTGACGCTCAGGGGTTACTCCTGGCTTGGGGGACCATATGGGACGCCGGGGGATCAAACGGGGTCTGTCCTAGGCAAGCGCGGGCAAGGCAAAAGCCTTACTGCTTGCACCACTCTGGCCCCTTATTTTTCTAATTATTCGTGAACTTAATTCACTTCTGTTAACTGGGAACCTAACTAAAATTGTGATGTATTTTCTTTAGGAAATATATTCTAGGCTTAAAACCACTAATTTATAAATTATTATAATTTCATTATTGCATCCATTACAATCCAAAGCATAGGCTTTTTTATCCCAACTTTCTATGGAAGTATCCTAGTATTAATATTTTCTTTAATCACTCTGTCACTCAACTGTGTTCATATTTCCATATACATGTTTAGATATGCTGATTTAGCATTCTTTCTCAAAACCAAGGTCAAGAATGGAGAATGAAAGTGATATGGAGAAAAAGAGAAAGGCTCTAAAGGAGATATTAAAGAGCTGATTAACGTTGTAGATATTAAGATTTCCTACAGCAGGCCCCTCTGAGCGATTATAATCTAAGACCTATTTTAGCATATAGGACATATATGTGCTCATATATGGATATAGCAATCAACTCTTCCAGCTGCTGGTTGTTCCTGGAGCTTTTAACTGCCTTAAGTTCGTACTTAGCTGAAAGATCCTAGACTGCAAAAATCATCCTCAGGAACAGGGAGACCTGTAGGTAGGCTTTTGGGGATCTAGTGCTGTACATAAAAATGTTCACCAGACACCACACTCTATTAAGACATGAGGTTCTTAATATAGCAACTACTAAATAACACCTTATGAATCTAAAAACAATGCCTGTACTGATCGCAGTGACAAGAGGTACGTATTTCAGGGAAAATAACATTTATGCATGTGCGATAACTGCAGAGAATCACAAACATTAGGACCCATCATATCAGCAAGGATTATGAATTTAAAATAAATCAATACTTTTCCACCTACTATCTAGTCTTGATTAACCAAAGTCAAATAATCTGTATGAGAACAATTAAATATAATTAAGCCATAAAATAATTTGAATAAAATTAACAACTTTGAGAAAAGGAGTTGAAGTTTAATTTATAATATATAAAATCACTAAATAAAGTATAGGCAAATCTGATATATAAAAAATAAATCATATGCAAAATATAGTAAATATTTAGTTGACATAAATTGCTTATAATTTTACTGATAGTGATATTGATTATAATTAATATCATTTTAACTAATTTCCATCCAATATATATTTTTGCTTAAAACTTAGTGCTACTGATATTAATATTGACAAAAACAAAGAATAAATTAATGAAATTTTCAACTTGATAAAGCACGTAACTTGAGAAATAAAAAGTCATGCTTCTGATTTGTAAATGGAATTGATTTTTCTGGAAGGCATAATCAAGAAAGACTCCTTAGTTCAAGAGCAGAGTCTGAATTGATGCTGGAAAACAATACTAAATCACTATGATTAATGTGGCAAAACTTCTACCCATGTAGAACACATTTCTTTGAGAAATTCATAAATATATATCACCACTTTCAGGTAAAAATGTTCTTGGGTTCCTTCAGCTGCAACCTTCCTTCGCAAAGTATTTTCTCTATCTATATATCTAAATACCTTCTTTTTTTCCTATATAACTAAATCCTTCCCATTCATTAAAAACTTCCTCAAATATACTTCCTCTAGGAAGTCAACTCCTATTCTAACAAAGTAAGCCTTTCTATTCTTGAAGCCAATCTTTTGTTTTTAAATTTCTCAAAAATTTTGAGTCGCCATAATGATTATTTAAGATCTTTCCTCCACTCATTAATTTATACATCCCTTAATATAGAATTTACATTTGATTCATCTCTGAGATCCTAGGTTTTCTTGGTCAAGTGGTTTGCTTGTTATAGTATATAAAATATATATTCAAACACTTTTTTTTAATTTTTCACAGCATTATTTATGGTACATAGTGACAACAAATGAGGGGCACTCCCACCCCAGTGCTGTCCTCCCTCCACCCCCATTTCCAGCATGCATCTCATATCTCCCTCCATTTCCCCCCAGAATACTAGTGCAACTGGTCTCCACTTTATAGCTTGTTGTAGATTGTCTATTCTGTTGTCGTTTGCGATAAAAAGGATAAAAAGAAAAAAAAAGGAAGAGAAAAAAATTGGCCACAACTACCAAAAAAAGAAAGAGAAAAAGAAGAAAAAATGCACCCAGCTAATGAGAAATGAAAAAAAAAATCACCAAATAATAACCACAGGAGTGAAAAGAAAAAAATGGAGGAAAGAACACTTTAATATGTATCTCCTCCCTTGATTGTCAATTTCTAAGGAAAGGAATAATAAATTTTATCTTGCTATTCTAAAATTTTAGTCCAGTGACTCTACATAATTATATTAATAAATATTCTTGAAATCAATGATTTAAAGTTTTATTATATAAAAAGGTTACTCATATGTTTGTGTTCTGCATCAAATCAAAGTTGATAAGGACTGCTAGCAGATTATTTTGAAACAAATACATTTGCTTTTATTTAAAAAGTTGTTTTGTTTTGTTTTTGTTTTGGGGCCACACCCTACAGCGCTCAGAGGTTTCTCCTGGGTCTATGCTCAGAGATCGCCCCTGACAGGCACAGGGGACCATATGGGATGCTGGGATTCGAACCACAGTCCTCCTGCATGAAAAGCAAGCGTCTTACCTCCATGCTATCTCTCCAGCCCCTGAAAATTTTTTCAAAATCATATTATAGGTGCCACAATCAAGGGCAGAAGTTTAATGTTGGCAACAATATTGCATGTTTCATTTTCTCTGAATTTTAATTTTAATTCAGTAAGTATTCTAATATACATAATAAAAAAATCTAATCATCCTTCTAATCTACTGATCCACTTGATCCACTCATGTGTTCTGTTTATCATTTTGTAAACATTCAGCTTACATTATGTACTAATGGTATAATGTTGTTAAGATACATGTGACTCTGTTATGCTCTGGAGGAAATAATATAAATTCTATAATGTAAAATATGATAAATTCCATGATGAAAAAATATCCATCTTTAACATTTCTTATAGTAGAAGCAAAAGAGTCAGGCCTAGAAACCAGCAGGAAAAGGAAATAAATCCCATGCTGATGCTTAGTATTCTATTGCCAGTGAGTGTTCTTCCAAGAAATAAGGGAAGGAGGGGCAAGAAATTGACAGAAAGTGTGACCTCTAGCATCAGCAAACCTGTGAGCACAGAGAACATATGGTCTAGAAGCATGTGCAGTGTTTTTAAAAGATTCATCTTGAAAAATTCCAGGAGATTGAAGTCTTCTCATAACTTAATTATAGAGAATGGGTGACTAAGTGGAAAGACTGGGGCTGGAAGCCCAAGAAATAGCAAGCATTGCAGTGATCAATGCTAAAGGGAATGGACAAGTGACCACAGAAGGTATCTCTGGGACTGGCAAATAATGCCATAATTCAAACGCTCATTTGTATGCTGCAGAAACACTAATGTCCCCAAATAAATATTATTCATCTGCAGAAAAATTAGCTAAAAATATCTATTTATGCAGAATCTTTGAGGAAAATATGCCATTCTTTTGTTTTCTTTCTTTCTTTTTCTCTTTCTTCTTTTTCTTTCTTTTCTTTCTTTTTTTCTTTCTTTCTTTCTTTCATTTCTTTCTTTCTTTCCTTCCTTTCTTTCTTTCTTTCTTTCCTTTCTTTCTTTCTTCTTTCTTCTTTCTTTCTTTCTTTCTTTCTTCTTTCTTTCTTTCTCTTTCTTTTTCTTTCTTTCTTTTCTTTCTTTCTTTCTTTCTTTCTTTTTCTTTCTTTCTTTCTTTCTTCTTCTTTCTTTTTTTCTTTCTTTCTTTCTCTCTTTCTTTTTTTTTTTGTGGTTTTTGGGTCACACACACAGCATGCTCAGGATTACTCCTGGCTCCATGCTCAGAAATTGCTCCTGGCAGGCACGGGGGACCATATGGGACACCGGGATTCAAACTGATGACCTTCTGCATGAAAGGCAAATGCCTTACTTTCCATGCTATCTCTCCAGCCCCTCTTTTGTTTTCTTTCTCCCCCTTCCTTCATTTTCCTTTCTTGTTTTCTTTTAACTAAATAATTTGCAAATACTATTGAGGGGCATATTAGGGTTTTCTTCTCTCTGGTGGTTTTAATACTCTTTTTGCTATGTGATTTTCTATTGTTTGTTTGTCTTTATGTTTGATAGTTTTGAGATCTCAAAATCTGTGTATTTGCCACTCTCAAATGACAGGGAAAGATCTCAATTTTTTATTTCTTCCACATTTTTTCTACAGTCATTCTTCACATTTAATTTTTTATTTCCATCTTGTACTCCTATCATTCAGCAATTATTTCTCTTCTATCTTTGAAGATATAAGATAAGATATAAGAGATATATATGTTAAAGGTATAAGATTTCTATAAAATCTTTGATAATATATTAAAATTATATTAAATGAATATTTTAAATTAATATGAAATGAATATTTTAAATTAATATATTTATTTAAACACCTTGATTACAAACATGATTGTGGTTGGGTTTCAGTCATGTAAAAAACACCCCCATTCACCAGAGCAACATTCCCATCACCAATTTTCCAAATCTCTCTCCACCCCACCCCACACCTGCCTGTACTCTAGACAGCTTTCTTCTAGTCTAGACAATTGCCCTCAATCATACACATTGTTCAGATAGTTCTTTCTATCAATGTAGTTATTTCTCTAACTGTACCATCACACTTTGTGGTGAGCTTTATGTCATGACTGGAACATTCAGCCCCCTCTCATTTTGTCTCTGAAAATTATAGCAAGAATGTCTTTTATTTTTCTTAAAACCCATAGATGATGAAATCATTCTGCATCAATCTCTCTCCTCTGACTTATTTCACTCAGCATAATAGAGTCCGTGTACATCCATGTATAAGGAAAATTTCATGACTTCATCTCTCCTGACAGTTGCATAATATTCCTTTTTTGTATAAGTATCACAGTTTTTTTTGCCATTCATCTGTTGAAGGGCATCTTGGTTGTTTCCAGAGTCTTGCTATGGTAAAGAGCGCTGAAATTAATAAAGGTGTGAGGAAGGGATTTTGTGTTGTATTTTTGTGTTCCGAGGGTATATCTCTAGGAGTGATATAGCTGGATCATACGGGAGCTCAATTTCCAGTTTTTGGAGGAATCTCCATATTGTTTTCCATAAAGGTTGGACTAGATGTCATTCCCACCAGCAATGGATTAGAGTTCCTTTCTCCTCACATCCCCACCTTTCTTTGTGATGTGTGCCAATCTCTGTGGTGTGAGATGGTACCTCATAGTTGTTTTAATTTGCATTAACCTGATGATTAGTGATGTGGAGCATTTTTATGTGCCTTTAGGCCATTTGTATTTCTTTTTTTAAATATTTTTATTTAAACACCATGATTACAAATATGATTGTAGTTGGGTTTCAGTCATGTAAAGAATACCTCACTTCACCAGTGCAACATTCCCATCACCAATATCCCAAATCTCCCTCCTCCCCACCCCACCCCCGCCTGTACTCAAGACAGGCTTTCTGCTTCCCTTATTCATTCACATTATTATGATAGTTCTCAATGTAGTTATTTCTCTACACTCATAACTCTTTGTAATGAACTTCACATCATTAGCTGGAACTTCCAGCCCTCCTCTTTTGGCTCTGATAATTATTGCAAAAATGTCTTTCATTTTTTATAAAACCCACAGATGAGTGAGAATATTCTGCATCTATATCTCTCCCTCTGACTTATTTCACTCAGCATAATAGATTCCATGTACATCCATGTATAGGAAAATTCCATGACTTCATCTCTCCTGACAGCTAAAAAATATTCCATTGTGTATGTACCACAGTTTCTTTAGCCATTCATCTGTTGAAGGGCATCTTGGTTGTTTCCAGAGTCTGGCTATTGTAAAGAGAGCTGCAATGAACATAAGTGTGAGGAAGGGATTTTTGCATTGTAATTTTGTGTTCTGAGGGTATAACCCTAGGAGTTATATGAATCATATGGGAGCTCAATTTCCAGTTTTTAGAGGAATCTCCACATTGTTTTCCATAAAGGTTGGACTAAATGGCATTCCCACCAACAGTGGATAAGAGTTCCTTTCTCCCCACGTCCCGCCAGCACTGCTTGTTCTCATTCATTGTGATGTGCGCCAATCTCTGTGGCATGAGATGGTACCTCATAGTTGTTTTGATTTGCATTTCCCTGATGATTAGTGATGTGAAACATTTTTCATGTTCATTTTGGCCATTTCTATTTCTTCTTTTAAAAACTGTTCATTTCTTCTCCCCATTTTATAAGATTAGATTTTTTTTCTTGTAAAGTTCTGTCAGTGACTTCTATATTTTCGATATTAGCCCCTTTTCTTATGTGTATTGGGTGAATAGTTTCTCCCACTCAGTGGGTAGTTTTTGCATTCTGGGCACTATTTCCTTTGAGGTGCAGAAGCTTCACAACTTAATAAAATCTTATCTGTATATCCCTACTTACACTTGTTTGGAGAGTGCTGTTTTCTCCTTAAAGATGACTTTAGTCTCAATGTCATGCAGTGTTTAACTACATGTTGTTCTATATACTTTATGATTTCAGATCTGATATCAAGACATTTAATCCATTTAGATTTTACCTTCATACATGGTGTTAGCTGGGCTCTGAATTCACTCTTTTACAAGTGGATAACAAGTTGTACCAACACAACTTGTTGAATAGGCTTTCCCTGATCCACTTAGGATTTCTTATTCCTTTATCAAAAATTAGGTGATTGTATGTCTGGGGAACATTCTCTGAGTACTCAAGCCTATTCCACTGATCTGAGGGTCTGTCTTTATTTTAATACCATGCTGTTTTGATAACTATTGCTTTGTAATATAGTTTAAAGTTGGGGAAAGTAATGCCTCCCATATTTCTTTTACCAAGAATTGCTTTAGTTATTCGAGTGTGTTTATTGTTCTAAATGAATTTCAGAAGTATTTGATCCACTTCCTTGAAGAATGTCATGGGTATCTTTAGAGGGATTGCATTAAATCTGTATAATGCTTTGGGGATTATTGCCATTTTAATGATGTTTATCCTGCCAATCCGTGAGCAAGGTATATGTGAAAATGTGTCCATTTTCACGTGTCCTTTCTTATTTCTTGCAGCAGGATTTTATAGTTTTCTTTGTATGGGTCCTTCATGTCTTTAGTCAGGTTGACTCCAAGATATTTGAGTTTGTGTGACACTACTGTGAATGGGGTTGTTTTCTTCATGTTCATTTCTTCCCTATCATTATTGGTGTACAAAAAGGCCATTTATTTCTGTGTGTTAATTTTGTAGCCTGCCACATTGTTATATGAATCTATTGTTTCTAGAAGCTTTTTGGTAGGGTCTTTAGGGTTTTCTAATAGAGTATCATGTCATCTGCAAACAATGAGAGCTTGACTTCTTCCTTTCCTATCTGAATTCCCTTGATATTTTTTCTTGCCTAATCGCTATAGCAAGTACTTCCAGTACTATGTTGAAGAGAAATGCTGAGAGAGGACAGCCTTGTCTTGTACATGAATTTAGAGGGAAGGCTTTTAGTTTTTCTTCATTGAGGATAATATTTGCCATTGGCTTGTGGTAGATGGCCTTGACTAGATTGAGAAAAGTTTCTTTCATTCCCATCTTGCTGAGGTTTTGATCAAGGATGGGTGTTAGACCTTATAAAATGCTTTCTCTGCATTTATTGATATGATCATGTGATTTTTATTTTTCTTGTTGTTGATATTGTGTATTATATTGGTAGATTTACGAATGTTAAACCATCTTTCCATTCCTGGGATGAAACCTACTTGATTGTAGTGAATGATCTTCTTGTTGAGGCATTGGTTCCTATTTGCCAGGATTTTGTTGAGGATCTTTGCATCTGTGTTCATCAGGGATATTTTGGCACATCTCTAACTGGTTTTGGTATCAAGGTGATTTTGGCTTTATAAAAGCTATTTGAAGTGCTCCTCGTTTTTCAATTTCACAAAAGAGCCTGGCCCAGGATTGAAAGGTCTGAAAGAATTCATTAGTGAATTTATCTGAGCCTCGGGCTTTTGTTTTTGGGCATACATTTGATACCATTTTAATTTCCTCAATAGTGATGGGGTGTTCAGATATGCTACATCCTCTTTATTCTACCGTGGATGTTATTAAGAACCCAAGAATTTAATCCATTTCTTTCTAGGTTCTTATATTTAGTGGCATAGACTTTTTCAAAGTAGTATTTGATTGCCCTTTGAATCTCTGCAATATCTGTAGTGATCTCCCCCTTTTCAATTCTGATATGGGTATCAAGTTTCTCGCTTTCTCTTTGTGAGTTTTGCCAATGGTCTATCAATCTTGTTACTTTTTAAAAAACCAACTTCTACTTTCGTTTATCTTTCAATTGGTTTTTTGGTGTTTCCACTTCATTTATTTCTGCTCTCAGCTTTGTTATTTCCATCTGTCTTCTATTTTTGGTTCCTTTTGGTTGATCATTTTCTAATGTTATAAGCTGCTTCATTTAAGGTGTTCAGGTATGCCCCCTTCTTCCTTCCTGATGTGTGCTGCAGAGCTATAAAATTTTCCTCTTAGGGCTGACTTTTGCTGTGATCCATAGATTCTTTGTGTCTTCATTGTCATTTCGTTACCAGGAAAGTTTTGATTTCTTCTTGACTTCATCTCTGTCACACCTAGTTGTTTAGTACTAGGCTGTTTAATTTCCAGGTTGTTAAAGTTTTTCTTCTCTGTCCCTTTGTAGTTCACATCTAATTCAAAGCTTGTGGCCAATGAAAGTAGCCTGCAAAATTTCTATCCTCTTGATTTTATGGAAGTATGTTTTATGTGCCAGCATATCCTGGAGAATGACCCATGTACATTAGAGAAGAATGTATATCCAGGTTTCTAGGAATGAAGTGTCCTATATATATCTACTAGGTCTCTTTTTTCCATTTATCTCTTCAGGGCTAGTATATTTTTGTTGGGTTTCAGTCTCGTTGACCTATCAAGTGTTGACAGGGCCATGTTGAGGTCTCCCACAATTAACACAATTATTGTTATTATTATTTATGTCCTCTTTCAAATTAGTCAATAATTGTTTTAGATAATTTGCTGCCCCCCATTGGTGCATATTTATTTTAAGTAGTGTGTTTCTTCCTATTGCACATATCTTTTGATTAGTATGAAGGTGTCCATCTTTGACCCTTACAACTTTTCTGAGTCTAAAGTCAGTGTTAAATATGCCCACCCCAGCTTCTATAAGTGTGTTGTTTGCTTGGATGATTTCCTACAGTCTTTGATTTTGAGTCTTATTTGTTCTGACTATTCAGGTGTTTTTTCTTGTAGGCAGAGAAGTTGGATTCATCTTTTTGATCCTTTCAACCACTCTGTGTCTCTTAATTGGTGTATTTAGTCCAGTGGTCCTCAAACTATGGCCCACAGGGCCACATATTGTATTTGTATCTGTTTTGTTTCTTCATTGCAAAATAAGATATATGCAGTGTGCATAAGAAGTCGTTCATAAGTTTTGTTTTTACTATAGTCAGACCCTCCAGTGGTCTGAGGGACAGTGAACTGGCCCCCTGTTTAAAAGTTTGAGGACCCCTGGTCCATTGACATTGAAAGGAGATGATTATCTTAGAAGTTAATGTCATCTTTGTGTATAAATTTGGTGTGTTTGTTGGTCTGTCTTGCTTAAAGTAGTCTTTTCAGTTTTTACTTAAGGCTGGTTTTGCATCTGTGAAGTTTCTGAGCTGTTGCTTAACCGTGAAGCTATGTATCCTTCCTTCAAATCTGAACGTGAGTCGGGCTGGGTGCAGTATTTTAGGTGAAGCATCCATTTTATTCAGTCTTGTCACAATATCCCACCACTGTCTTCTAGCCTTGAGAGTTTCTTGTGACATGTCTGCTTAAGTCTAAATGTAATTTTCTTTTTTTGATCTTGGTGTTTTCAGTATTCTATATCTGTGGGATTCGTCATTATAACTAGGATGTGTCTGGGGGTGTTTTTCTTTGGGTCTCTTTTAGATGGTACTCTTCCTTCATACAGATTGATTGCATGCAGTTTATAGCTCTGGGAGTTTCTCTTTGATGATGTCTGTGACTGTTGATTCTTTCCTAGGATCACCTTCTGGGCCTCTGGGAATCCAATGATTCTTATGTTGTTTCTGTTGAGTTTATTAAAGACTTCTTTTTCATCTGTTCGCATTCCTTGAGTACTTTTTCCATTGTCTGATTGTTTACCTTTTCCACTCTCTTATGCTGTATGGAGTTGTTCTGCATTTGATCTTCCAGTTCACTGATTCTGTCCTCGGCTACTTTTACCCTGTTGGAGAGGCTTTCCATTGAGTTCAGCTAACATGTTTTTCAGATGTTATTTTAGTTTGAAGTTTTCTGATTTCTGTCTTTGGGTTCTGTTCAGCTAGAGCTATATTTTCTTTGATTTCCATGAAGATCCTCCATATTTCTATTCTAAACCCCTTATCTGAAAGGTTAATCAGATGGTTTGTATTTTTGTGTGTCATCAGATCTATCATCTTCATTCTCTGTGTGTGGTGTTTGTCTGCAAGGTTTCCCCATTGTCACTCTTGTAGTGTGATTTTTTCCTGCATGTTGTGGTGGGGTTCATTAGTTAGAAGAGCTCGTGGCTGTGTAGCTCTTCTGGGGCCTCTAGAAGACAGTTTATTCTGTCCTTCTCAGGAGAGCTTCAGGAGACCAGTCACCAATCTCAAAGCAGGGCCAATCTCTTAACAGACAAAGGAGTCACCTCTCTGCCTGGCGTCTCTGATAGCCAGTTTCTACTCACTCCGTCTTTCTTGGGCTTTCGACCTGAGTGGCTCCAGGAGACAGTTTTTTGGGGCCCTTCCTGGCCAACCTCAGGAGAGCTTAAGGAGACCAGAGAAGAGCCAACAGGTTCCCCTCAACTTCTCCCAGTAGCCAATCTCATAGCAGCCAAATGAATATTGTTTATTATTGAAGAATTCTGCAACTTTTGTGACATTATTTTGTTTATTATGTACAGTTAAATATATTTTATTGATGATATTACTTTTAGAGAAAGAATGAGCCAGGCTATTGATTCTATTATTAACTATTACAGACTTTATTTGGAGAATAACCTTTGTGAAGTTAAATTCTGAAAACAATAATAAGAGCAAAGAGAAAAATTAACATCCCTCACATATAAACATCAAATTTTGCTAAAATCATGTCATAATGTATCAGTGTAATATCATGTCTATAATATCATATTTTATATTCATTATTGCATTTTTGAGCACATGAAAAATATTTGTTTGTGGGCTACAGTTCCTAGTGTTCATGACCTTTATCTAGCTCCATGCTCAGAGTACCAATGTGGTGCTGGGATCAACACAAAGTTGGACCTATGCTGAAGGCTAGTCAATGAGATTTTTTTCAAATGCTCGATGACATTGTTATTCAGATGGCACTCCAGAATAAACTGCAGGTAGAGGACAGTTATTAAATAGAGGTAATGGATTCTCAAATCACATGATGAAGACCCAGAGAATCTTCTCTTGCAAACTGATCTTTAAGCTGAGAGGAAACTAGGGGAATCACTCTGGTCAAGGAGCTACACATCTGGGCATGGGAGAAGCTGTAGCACACTCTTAGTTTTGTGTTCTTTCCTGTCTTTAAGGGGACTTGTGAGCAGAAAAAAGACAGCAATGTAAAGGATCTGATTTTTCAGTCTCTGGGAGTGTTATGCTGGAGACAAAACACTGGGCTCCTCCATGCATAGCATATGCTGGATCCCTTTGAACAGATTACTGCCTGTTTTCTTAGGAAGTTCTAAAAAAAATGACTTCAAGTGCCCCCTAGAAAAATGGTCTACCCCATTGCTGATACCCTAGCAATGCCTTGCTACAGATCCCTGAGGAGAGTAGGAGAGTAGATATTAATGTCTTAGCATCAAAAACATTTTCATGGGATTCCCTTATGGAACCCCAAATACCTGTAACCTGAACTTCTGCTTCAAGACTGTAGGAATTCTAGGGAAATGTTCCCCAACTCTGGCAAGGAGATAAATATTCTGGTATCTCCTCTAAATATTCATGCATAATAGATAAATATGAGAAGAGTCTCTTGTATATTGTCAACAGTGTGTCTACACAGCAGAACCCTGCTAACAGACTCTATGAGGAAGCTGTGTCTGGCCACTTGCTTACAGGACTGTCTTCAATCGTCACCCACCCACACACTCCCCAACAGCAACAGAACATTGTGTGGGACACTATGATAGGCATCAGGGGAGGGGCTGTTCCCAGCTATGCCGGGGTGTACAGCAAACCTCTGAGGAAGACATACACTGAGTTCCATGCAAAGCATCCTTCCGCTTTGAATGTTCCTCACATTTCCCACTTTGTACAGTCCCAGAAGGCATTGCTCCCCCCACATCTTTGAGACCCCAAGGGTAGGTGGCCAACTAGTCAGTGTTTCTTCCCAACACCTCTAGTCAGTGTCTCATCACGGAGCTAGGGTTTGTTTGGAGAAGGGCTCTACTCATGTGTCCTTTCCAAAGGAATCAACACAAACATTCAGAAATCTGCATGTCCACCTCTGGTTCCTGACTTCCTGTTAGTTCAAATCTTCTGCTTCTGGGGGCCTCTGAACCCTTGACTGTCTTCATGCAAAGGTTCTAGAGCAGTAACAGGAGCAAGGGGCTGATTTTCACCTTCCTAAAAACTGAAATCCCCTCAATTTTGTTCAAGTAGTTGAGGAAACACAAGGTGTCTGCTCCCAAAGAAGCTCCAGGAGGCAGCAAGATCTCTATGAGCTGTGTCATCCCCCATCTTTAGCCTGACCCCCATCATACCCAGTGTCAGGAAAACCAGCAGAGTCAACAAGAACATTGTTTGATTTATTGGGTTATTCCATATTTGGAGATACACAAGTGAAAATGTATTGGAACGCTGCTTTTCTTATTCGATTCCTGAGAGGTGTTGCGCTTGGGCTGAGCTAGAACGAGTTGTCCCTGTTCCTTTGTGCCTGGGGGCAAACCAACAGGGGAACCTCCAGCTCCTCGTTTAAATTTAGCTCAGCCTCCCCTGCAGGGATTTTGGGATCTGGAGGAAGGTGGGGGGAGGAAAGGGAGGGAGGTAAAGCAAGGAAGGGGCTCTGTTGTTGGGATGCCCACATTGCCCTTCCTGGCAGCTTACACTTCCCTTCATGGTCTTGTTCAATTGGATTTGGCTGGAGGTCTAGTCTAGTGAAATGTCCTGCAACTCATTCAGCAGGTGTTTGAAATGGTAAAATGGAAAGAGACTCAATGAGTTCCATGAGCTGGGCCAGGCACCAGTCTTTTGCCAGGCCTGGGCATTGCTGGACAATGCCAGCCAGCTTCACAAACCAACTGAGGCCTGACCTCTGGAGCCTTCTGATACCAAGCACAGCACTGATCGCGGGGGCAAGCATGAGGTACCCCTCAGGGTCTCAATACAGACACCCCGTATTGAAAAGGGAAAATGGGGGTTAGAGCAAGGGTGCAAGAGGGAGGGAAGACAGAAAAGTGGCTCTCTTGTTGCTGAGCAATCATACCCCTCCCTAGCAGCCTGTACCCTGCCTTTACTGTCTCCTTTAGATTTAGTCAGCTGGAGGCTGAGTCAGGTGGAGTGTGTTACCTCCATTATCATTCAGATTTTGGTCCTGAAGTATTTCAAGTGGTGAATTGATACTAGACTCAATAAGGTGGAAGGGTGGAGCACCATTCTGGTGCCAGCCCTGGGCAAAATTGGAGAATGCCGGCCATCTATGAGACCCACTGGCCCTGACCTCAGGGGAAAGCCCGAGTACCCCTCAGGTCCTCTATACAGACATCCCCATATTGAAAAGGGATTCTGGGGTTTGGAGGAAGGGGAGAGACAGGCGGAGGGGATGGGTCAGGCAAATTAAGTGGGGGTGCTTCCCCTGGGAGAAGGGTCAAGATGGCGAGTGGCCTCAGAAAATGGGATGACAGCTCCTGAGAGAGGAGGGTGGCAGCCCGGTGGGAAGGGTGCTTCTTAGGGTGCCCTTGTGCAGGTGGTGACAAGAGCACTGAGAAGAAGTAGAGTGGTTCACAGTATTGTACTTCTATAGAGTCCTCTCTGCAAAGGAGACAGAGCACAAGGATGTAGCAAGAGGGAGAAGGAAGGACCCTGGGGCCTGGCATGGCACATAGGTGCTCTGGATACCCCACTCCACCTGAGCCTCGGGTCCATGACATCACAGTACCTCCAACGGCCTCATGTCCTCAAGTAACTGCCAACTGCCCCTGGCCGTTGGGGTCCTTATCGGCCACTGTATGGTCCCATCGCTCCCAGGCCTTGTCCTTGGCCAGCAACCCCAGCCCTGAATTGGAGGAGCGGGAAGAGTCACCCGAGGATGATGGATATCGGCAAGGACACCTCTCCTCCTCCTCCTCCTCTAAAGCACTGGATTCTGGCTGCATCAGGGAGAAAGAGTGCTCGTCTGTGGTGGCAGCAGAGCTTCTGGTCAGGGGTTCAGGGTAACCCGGCTTTCTCTTCCTTGAGCCCCGGGATCTGCTCAACCTACACAATCACTCACATTGGCACATGCTTCTGAGCAAAGTCCATTCCAACCATCTTGGAGTCTCAGATGGGACCCGGGAATCCCAAGAGAACCCGCCATCCAAGCACTCAGGGAATGGGACCAAGTCCGGAGACACAAGTACCCTGCACCCTCACCTCACTCCCGTGCCCTTCAGGAAAGCCCAAGGATGGGTCAGTGGGATTCCCCAAAGCCCCTCAGATCCTGTCTGACTTCCCTTTCGCTGCTCCTCCCTGGGCCCCGGGTTCTCTAAGGGACGGTGTCTACATTGACGACCTCAGAGCTTATGGCCTGGGAATTGAGGACTTGGAGCGCTGGAAAAAATGGCTCCTTAACTCTGACTCAGGACATTCTTCTTTGCTGAGAAGAAAAAATGAGGTGGGGACTCTGGGGAGCTCAGAGAAGCCCCTTTGAGCAGCACAGAAAGACTTGAGTGAGCACAGGGTAAGCGTTTCCCCCGGATTATAGACACAGATGCTACATCAGACCCATACCCATGGTACCAGCTAGTCCTACCAGGGAAACTCCTAGAATAAGGCCCCTAATCCTTGGACTAGGTTAGGGAGGATCCTAGTTCCCTCTGCTAAGAGGCTCTCAGAAACTCATCTCCACTATCTTGAGCAACCTCACAAGGGGACCCCGTTTTGAGAGACCCCAATAGAGACCCCAATCTTCATATTGGTGAGAGGGGTCAAGGGAATAATACTTGAAATTCATATTTCATATTTCGAGTCTATAACTTGTGTTCTGCACAGCTGAGACTCCAGTTCTCCAATAGCCCTGCATGTGGGACCTGATCTCAGCGATAGAACCAAACCAGTCTCTAAACTTGACTTGAGGTAATAGGCTCCCCTGAACCTCTACTCTTGGTTCTCTGGTCTGCTAGAAGATTACTGTTCTATCCTGGCTTCAGACTCCCCAATCTTAGTGTGTCTCTTTCTGAAACACTGTCCTGCCAAAAGTCCCCAGAACCCAAAAAGTCTCCTTACCTGGTACTTGAGATGAATTTTGTTTATGCGGTTGACTGCGATGTAAATGATCAAGGCAATCCAGCAGAGGGTGCATCCAACATCAAAATAGAGACCCCAATCTTGGTATTGGTGAGAGGGGTCAAGGGAATAATACTTGAAATTCATGTTTTATATTTCAAGTATGGGAGAAATACTCGAAATTCATATACTAATTTTTCAGCTATCCTGGTCGCTTGCCTAAGTAAATGAGACTGGTACAAACAGGTCCTGTTTATATAGGCATCGGTGACATCACCGGCCACTGGAGTCACAATAGGTCACAGGGTGGGAGGAGGGGATTTCTTGGTTATGGAGGGCATATAAAGTTTATGATTTTAAACTTTTCTTCCTTTCATTTCAGTCACATTTACTCATCTTAAGTAGAAGTCTTTAGTTAAGTCTGTTGGAAATTATTGATTCTATTCTTTTGTGTTTTAGTTTCTTTTTAGTCATTAAAATTTTATTATTTTATTTAAATATGATTACAAGGCTGTGTATAAACAGTTGTAAATTTTTTTCAAATTTTCAGAGTTTTTCATGATTGAGTTTCAATCATACAATGTACAACACCCTTCACCAGTAGAAGTCTTTAGTTTAGTATGCTTGAAATAATTGATTCTGGGGTGGGACGATAGTGCAGTGGTAGAGAATCTGCCTTGCATGCAGGTGACCCAGGACAGACCATGGTTTCATCCCAGGCATCCCATAAGGTCGACCCCCCAAGCAAGGAGTGATTTTTGAGCACATAGACAGGAGTAACCCCTGAGCATCACTGGGTGTGCCCCCCAAAAATAAACAAACCAAAACAAAAAGAAATAATTGATTCTATTCTTTTGGTTTTTACCTTTTTGTTTACTGGTTATTGTGTATGTGGCCTCAAGGGAAACCTGGTCATGTTTATCAGTTTACTCCTTGTTCTGTGTGTAGTTCTTGTTAAGTTTTTGTTCAGTTTGGGGGGAACAATATTGAATGTCAGGTATTGTACTGATCAATGGGACTCTGTGGTCTATGTGTTTAGACTTGCATCCAAGTACCTTATATTTTTATGGAAGATAATGTCATAGAAATAATAAAAATATATGTCTAAATTTTGAGTACTCTATCTTTGAAATGAAAATTTATCTGAAAATGTTTAAATGATAAAAATGAGGAATGAGCCTATTCTTTTTGAATAACTATTTTGCTTTGCTTGTTTTTTTTTATAAATTGTTCAGAATTAAAGAATCTGTGCATGCTTTCTGATCTCTTATCAAGTACATTAATGAACTTACTTTTAGGAGGGATGGGAATGACCACTAAAAATCTTTTTTAGACAGTGAATTGACAGGCTCTCTAGGCTCAGGAAGCTAAACATACTCACGTTTTATCTTTGCCTCAGACATCAGTATCTATCACATCAACTTTTGACTTTGCTGCTCTTTAGTTGACTTTGTCAAAAGATTCTTTCATTGTGCTGAGATTGTGTTGTTGCAAGACAATATGTCATTTTTCTTCTATTTCCTAAATATATGTGATAATATATAATAAAGGAAGTAAAATTAAACATGAAAATTACTAAATCAAATTTCACTAGAGTTCTGATCTTTCAGGCTTTATGGTGAAATGAATACAATTGGTCCCAATTCCATGAGCTCTTCCCTTATGTGTAGTTTAACTAGTATAGAAGTGATAGTATGTCACTTACAATAATGAATGGGAAGCTTACTCAAATAATCTGGAAATAACAATTATAGTATGAGCAAATCTTCTGTGGTAAGGTTATAGTATGAGCCATTAAACTTGGATGACAGGTAATAGGCAATTCAATTTCAAGCAAAAAATACCATCACATTCACATGGACTGTTGATGCTAACCTAAACTATTAAGGGTGTACAAGAAGAGCTAGTGAAAAGAAATGGGAGTTAATTTTAGGATTTTCTACATCATTACTGCCTAGAGTATAAGGATCATATTTGTATATTTATTTATTGGTTTGGGGCCACACCTGGCAGGGCTCTGGGGAACTTATGCAGTGTTGAAAATAAAATGCAGTTCAGCTGTATTCAGTTTCGGGGATCCAATGGGGTAAGTGTTTGTAAGGCAAGTGCCATGTCCACTGCACTGTCTCTCCATTCCAAGTGTTTTATCTCTTATATTATCTCTCTGGCCCCAAAGACAGAATACAGGATTTCCTATCATTTTATTAATTAAAAAATCAAATTTTTGCTTGTATATGTTCTAAGCCAAATATCAAGAGCTATGTGATCTTTAAATTAAACCTGAGAAAATTCCCAAATGAAGCATATTCCCAAATGATACTAATAGCTCAATATTTTATTTATATACATCTAGAAGTTTCACATAGTTGCGCCAAGTTTTTATTTAAGTTGTAAGTCAGAGATTTTATCTACTTTGAAGATAAAATAAAATTATTAACAAAAATAAAATG
Organism: Suncus etruscus; assembly: GCF_024139225.1. NCBI lineage: Eukaryota > Metazoa > Chordata > Mammalia > Eulipotyphla > Soricidae > Suncus > Suncus etruscus. Next base: position 143,442,242 of record NC_064849.1, on the reverse strand, counting down.
TACCTTTTTGGGCCCTGCTATGCCTTCAAGGGCAACTTCTCCTGTGCCTGTCTGCCTGTGTTTCTGAATCCCTGAAGGTCTCCTCAGAGGCCTAGGGAATGCACCCCCAAAAAACTGCATTTTGGAGCTGCTCAGTGAGCAAATTCTGGCTGTGGGGGTCGCCATCTAATAAGTTGAGCTCTCTGGCCTGCGGAAGCTCTGCCCTGCTGTACCTTTGTTCACTATGAGGACTTCAAGGGAAACTTCTCCTGTGCCTCTCTGCCTGTGTTTCTGAATCCCTGAAGGTCTCCTCAGAGGCCTAGGGAGCACACCCCCCAAAAAACTGTCAACTAGAGGTAGCAGAAGAGTGTGGCCATGAAGCGCACTCTTTCTAACCAATGAAACCCACCACAACACGCAGGAAAAAACACACTACAAGTGTGACAATGGGGAAAACTTGCAGGCAAACACCATGCACAGATAATAAAGTTGAAAGCTCAAATGACCTAATTGATTTCAAGCACCTGATTAACATCTCAGATAAGGAACTTAAAATAGCAATATGGAAGATGTTTGAAGAACTCAAAGAAAGCATAGATCGATCTGAACAGAACACAAAGACAGAAATCAGAAAACTCCAAACTGAAATAACATCTGAAAAACACGGTAGCTCAACTGAAAACCTCAATGGATGGCCTCATCAGCAGGGTATCAGCAGCTGAGGAGAGAATCAGAGTACTGGAAGATGTGATGAAGAAAAACTCAACACAACAGAAGAAATTGGAAAAGAACTGTAAGACAAACGAACAGGCAGTGGAAGAAGTACCCAAGGAATGCGAACAGATGAAAATAGAAGTCTTTGATAAACTCAACAGAAACAACTTAAGAATCATTGGAGTCCTAGAGACCTAGGTAGATTTCCAGGAAGAATCAACTTTCAAAGACATCATCAAAGAGATACTCCCAAAGTTAAAGACTACATGCAATCAAATCCTGCATGCCCAAAGAGTACCAGCTAAAAGAGACCCAAAAAAAAAAACACCCCAAGACACATCCTCGTTACAATGACAAATCCCACAGATATAGAATACTGAAAGCAGCAAGATCAAAAAGGAAAATTACATTCAAAGGAGCATCCCTAAGACTTACAACAGACATGTCATAAGAAACTCTCAAGGCCAGAAGACAGTGGTGGGATAGTGTGACAAGACTAAATGAAATGAATGACTCACTGAGAATAATGCACCCAGCCCAAATCACATTTAGGTATGAAGGATGAATACATAACTTCATGGATAAACAACAGCTCAGAAACTTCACAGACGATAGACCAGCCTTAAAGGAAAAACTGACAGGTCTACTTTAAGACAAGAGAGACCAAACACAACAAACTTATCTACAAAGATGACATTAAATCCTATGACAATCATCTCCCTCAATGTCAGTGGACTAAATTCATGAATTAAAAGACACAGAGTGGCAAAATGGGTCAAAAAGATGAATCCAACCTTCTGCTGCCTACAAGAAACACATCTGAATAGTCAGAACAAACATAGACTCAAAATTAAAGGCTGGAGGAAAATCATCCAAGCAAACAGCACCCTCAAAAAAGCTGGGGTGGCCATATTAATATCTGATGACACCAACTTTATACTCAGAAAAGTGGTAAGGGACAAAGATGGACAGACACTATGTACTAATCAAGGGATATGTGCAACAGGAAGAAATCAGACTATTACATATATGCACCCAATGAGAGACCAGCAAATTATCTAATACAATTACTGACAAATCTGAAAGAAAAAATCAATAATAACACAATAATTATGGGAGACCTCAACACAGCCCTATCAACACTTGATAGGTCAACCAGACTGAAACTCATTAAAAACATACTAGCCCTGAAAAGAGTAATGGAAGAAAGAGGACTAGTAGACACTGCATCACAAAAAAATCTGGATACACATTCTTCTTCCATGTATATGGTCATCTCCAGGATAGACTACATGCTGACACATAAAACATACCTCCATAAAATCAAGAGGATAGAAATCTTGCAGGCTACCTTTGCTGACCACAAGGCTCTGAAATTAGATGTGAACTACAAAGGCACACAGAAGAAAAAGTTTAACAATTAGAAGTTAAACACAATGCTACTGAACAACCAGTGGGTTGGAGATGCAATCAAAACTTTCCTGGAAACAAATGATAATGAAGACACAAACTGCCAGAATCTATGAAACGTAGCAAAAGTGGTCCTGAGAGGAAAATTTACAGCTCTGCAAGCACACATCAGGAAGGAAGAAGGAGCATACCTGAATAACGTAATGACGCAGCTCAAAAAAATTAGAAAATGACCAACAAAAGGAACCAAAAATAGGGAGACAGAAGGAATAACAAAGCTGAAAGCAGAACTCAATGAAGTAGAAAACCAAATAACAATATGAAAGATCAACGAAAGCATAAGTTGGTTCTTTAAAAAAATAAACAAGATTGATAGACCATTGGCAAAACTCACAAAGAAAGAAAGAGAAATCTGATAACCCGTATTAGAAATGAAAAGGGGGAGATCACAACAGATATTGCAGAGATCCAAAGGATAATCAGAGACCACTTTGAGAAACTTTATGCCACTAAAAATGAAAACCTAGAAGAAATGAAAAAATTCTTGGACACTTATAACTTTCCACATTTAAGTAAGGAGGATGTAGCATATCTAAATACCCCCATCACTACTGAGGAAATTGAAACTGTAATCAAACATTTGCACCCAAAAGAAAAGCCCAGGCGGATTTCCTAATGAATTTTTTCAGGTCTTTCAAGAGGAGCTACTACCAATCCTAGCCAGGCTCTTCCATGAAATTGAAAAAAACGGGAACACTCCCAAACAGCTTTTATGAAGCCAACATCATCTTGATACCAAAACCAGACAGAGATGCTGCCAAAAAAGAAAATTACAGACCAATATCCCTGATGAATGCTGATGCAAAGATCTTCAACAAAATCCTGGCAAATAGGATCTAATTCATCATCAAGAAGATTATACACTATGACCAAGTAGGCTTTATCTCAGGAATGCAAGGATGGTTTAACATCCATAAATCTATCAACATCATAGACAACATCAACAAGAAAAATAAAAATCACACAATCATATCAATAGACTCAGAGAAAGCATTTGATAAGGTTCAACACCCATTCTTGATCAAAACTCTCAGCAAGATGGGAATGGAAGAAACCTTTCTCAATCTAGTTGAAGCCATCTACCACAAGCCAATGGCAAATATTATGCTCAATGGAGAAAAACTAAAAGCCTTTCTCTAAATTCATGTACAAGACAAGGCTGTCCGCTCTCACCATTCCTCTTCAACATAGTACTGGATTTTCTTGCTATAGCGACCAGGCAAGAAAAAGATATCAAGGGAATTCAGATAGGAAAGAAGTCAAGCTCTCATTGTTTGCAGATGACATGATACTCTACTTAGAAAACCTTAAAGACTCTACCAAAAAGCTTTTAGAAACAATAGACTCATATAGCAAGGTGGCAGGGTACAAAATTAACACACAGAAATGGCCTTTTTATACACCAATAATGATTGGGAAGAGAAGGAAGTCAAGAAGGCAATCCCATTCACAATAGTGCCACACAAACTCAAATATCTTGGAGTCAACTTGACCAAAGACGTGAAGGACCTATAAAAGAAAACTATAAAGCCCTGCTCCAAGAAATAAGAGAGGACACATGGAAATGGAAACACGTATCATGCTCATGGATTGGCAGGCTTACCATCATTAAAATGGCAATACTTCCCAAAGCATTATACAGATGTAATGTGATACCCTTAAAAATACCCATGACATTCTTCAAAGAAGTGGATCAAACACTGATGAAGTTCATCTGGAACAATAAACACCCTCAAATAGCTAAAGCACTCCTAGGGAAAAGGAAAGTGGGAGGCATTATTTTCCCCAACTTTAAACTGTACTAGAAAGCAATAGTTATCAAAAACAGCATGGTATTGGAATAAAGACAGACCCTCAGATCAGTGGAATAGGCTTGAGTTCTCAGACATTGTCCCCCAGACATACAATTACCTAATTTTTGACAAAGGAGCAATAAATTCTAAGTGGAGCAGGGGAAACCTCTTCAACAAGTGGTGCTAGCAGAACTGGTTAGTCACTTGCAAAAAAGCGAACATAGACCCCCAGTTAACATCATGTACGAAGGTAAAATCCAAATGTATTAAAGACCTTGATATCAGACCTGATTACATAAGGTATATAGAACAACATATCGGTAAAACACTCCATGATATTGAAACTAAAGGCATCTTCAAGGAGGAAAGTGCACTTTCCAAACAAGTGGCAGCAGAGATCAACACATGGGAATACGTTAAACTGAGAAGCTTCTGCACCTCAAAAGAAATAGTTCCCAGGATACAAGAGTCACCCACCGAGTGGGAGAAACTATTCATTCACCCAACACCCATCAGATAAGGGGCTAATATCCAAAATATACAGGGCACTGACAGAACTTTACAAGAAAAAAAAACATCTAATCCCATCAAAAATTGGGGAGAAGAAATGAACAGATGCTTTGATAATAAAGAAATACAAATGGCCAAAAGGCTCATGAAAAAATGCTCCTCAATCAGGTAGATGCAAATCAAAACAATGATGAGATACTACCTCACACCACAGAGATTGACGCACATCACAAGGAATGAGAACAATCAGTGCTGGCGGTGTTTTGGAGAGAAAGGAACTCTTATCCACTGCTGGTGGGAATGCTGTCTAGTCTATTGAAAGCGATATGGAGATTCCTCCAAAATCTGGAAATTGAGCTTCCATTCGACTCAGCTATTCCACTCCTAGGGATATACCCAAAGAACACAATACAAAAACCCCTTCCTCACACCTATATTTATTGCAGGACTATTCACAATAGCTAGGCTCTGGAAACAACCAAGATGCCCTTCAACAGACAAATAGCTAAAGAAACTGTGGTACATAAACACAATGGAATATTATGCAGCTGTCAGGAGAGATAAAGTCATGAAATTTTCCTATACATGGATGTACATGGAATCTATCATGTTGAGTGAAATAAGTCAGAGGGAGAGAGAGAGACGCAGAATAGTCTCATCTACGGGTTTTAAGAAAAATAAAAGTCATTTTTGCACCAATCCTCAGAGACAATGAGAGAGGGCTGGAAATTTCAGCTCACTTCATGAAGCTCACCACAAAGAGTGTTGAGTGCAGTTATAGAAATAATACACAGAGAACTACCATAATCATGTGAATGTGGGAACTGAAAAGCCTGTGTAGAGTAAAGATGGGGGTGGGGTGGGATGGAGGGAGATTTGGGACATTGGTGGTGGAAATGTTGCACTGGTGAAGGGGGTGTTCTTTACATGACTGAAACCTAATCACAATCATATATGTAATCAAGATGTTTAAATAAAAAAGTTTCAAATAAACTAAAACAAAGATGAATATGGATTCTTCCAGTAGTTATGCTGGACTGTGACCTTGAGCTTTTGCTACTACATCAAAAAGCATGGATGAAACATCAAAGTCTTCAGGTACCAGAATGCAATAATATTTTTGTTTGTATTTGTGGTATGGGTGTAGAAAAAAATTTACGTTCTTGCTTATAAAAATTTAGAATGTCTGGGGGCTGGAGCAGTGGTGTAAACCACAAGGTATCTGCCTTGAGCAAGCCAGCCTAGGATGGACTGTGGTTAGATCCCCAGGCATCCCATATGGTCCCCAAGCCAGGTATGGTTTCTTAGTGCATAGCCAGGAGTAACCCCTGATTGTCATGGTGTTGCCTAAAAACCAAAAAAATATTAGAATGTCTGATCAACATATATATTTAGATATATTTAAATACTGAATTTATACACTCTCAAACATACATATAAACACACAGAGTGAGATAAAGAGGGTGAGGCATTTCTCTATTTCTGTATGTGTATTAGGAAAATTGGTGTATTATTTTTCTGATTTTAATTTCTATATCCCATTTTATTTTCTAAATTTTACTGGCATCAAGATTTGTTTAGTGTAGTAAAGACTAAGTGAAGTAGTAAACTCAGAAAAGAACACCTTTAAATTATTATAATATATAAATTTTCAACAAATGGTAACAATGTTGGTTGTGCTAACACCAACTAAAGCTATATTTCAAACTAAAATCTCAGAGCATAATATCTGGAATTTCTGAAGGAACCAGCGGAACATTGTCTAAATGTCCTCCCTTGAATGAGTACAAACTTCCATAGGGCTTTCATGGGCTGTTGTAGGTACTTGTGTAGTTGGGCACATTTGAATTGAAATAGAACTTCAGTGTTTCCCAAAGGTAATAATGCCTCCCCCTGGGATTCTGGAACAACCTAAGAAAGAGTATTACTTTTGGATGCAGTTGGGTTCACTTTCTCTTTTTTATTTGAATGCTTTTAGATTTCCAGAGTAGGACTGAGTTTTTTCTCTTTTATTTTCTTTTGCTTTCTCAAACATTAGGTCATATATGTTTGAGAAACACAAGTATAAATTGATACACAATTAATAGAACTGAGTTGCCATCAGAAAAATTTAACCTGAACTAAAATGACAATGTTGACAGTGATTTTTTAAAATTATTATTACCACTTGAAATACTCTTAAATTAGACACATGTAAATTTCCCAAAAATGTTACTTTCATGCCACATCTTTGCTCTAGAGAGGAATCTTTAAAACTAGATGAGGAGTGAGAGAAATAGTACAGTTGGTATGGTGTTCCCCTTGCATGTACTTTCGCACCACTAAGGTTCCCTGTGTGTGAGATATCATGTTGCTATTTTGATTTCTATCTCCCTGATTATTAGTATAGTAGAGATATTTTTTCATGTGCCTTTCAGCCATATGTGTTTTTTCCTCGAGAAAATGTCTTCCTTTTCCTCATTTTTGGATGGGGTTAGATGTCTTTGTTTTTCTTTAAGTTCAGTACCTTATATATCTCTATATATTATATATTCTTAATATTATTTTTTCTTCTAAGTTCAGTATGTTATAGATCTTAGATATTAATCCCTTTCAAATGGGTATTGGGGGAATAGTTTCTCTCATTCCATAGAATCTTTGTGTCCTAATCACTGTTTTCTTTGAAGTGTGGAAGCTTCTAAGTTTAATGTTGTCCCATTTGTTGATTTATGCTTCCACTTGTTTGACAGTGGTGTTTTTTCCTTGAAAATATCTTTAGCTTCGGTGTTATGATGTGTTCTGTCCATGTTTTCCTCTACGTATCTTATGGCTTCAGAACTGATATAAAGGTATTGAATCCATTTTTGCAAAGCTTAGAGGTTGAGTGTTTTCTATTCCAAACTTTTGTAACTGGCCACTTTTCTTAACACCACTTCTTGCAGAGGCTTTCCTTCCTCCACTTTGTATTTCTTTCCCCTTTATCAAAAATTAGTTGATCATGTATCTGGTGGTCAGTCTCAGAATATTTAAATCTGTCCCATTGATCTGAAGTTCTGTTTTTATACCAGTATCAGGTTTGGGTTTTTCTTTTGTTGTTGGTTTTTTTTTTTGTTTGTTTGATTTGGTTTTGTGATTTTGTCTTTGTTTTTGTTTTTTTTTTTGGTTTTTGGGTGACACCTGGTAGCACTCATGAGTTACTCCTGGATTTGTGCTCAGTGTTGCTCCTGGCAGGCTAAGGAAACCATATGGAATGCTGGGAATTAAATCCAGGTCTGTCTCAGGTTGGCTGCAAGCAAGGCAAGCCCTACCATTGTGCTATCACTCTGACCCCTATCATAGTGTTTTAATGACTACTGCTTTATAATACAGTATAAGTTTGGGAAAAGTGATTCTTTCCATCTTCTCCCTCACCAATTACTTTTTTATTTTATTTTTTAATTTATTTTTATTTTTATTTATTTATTTATTTATTTATTTTTTTGGTTTTTGGGTCACACCCAGCGGTGCTCAGGGGTTACTCCTGGCTGTCTGCTCAGAAATAGCTCCTGGCAGGCACGGGGGACCATATGGGACACCGGGATTCAAACCAACCACCTTAGGTCCTGGATTGGCTGCTTGCAAGGCAAACGCCGCTGTGCTATCTCTCCGGGCCCACCAATTACTTTTTCAGCTATTCATAGTCATTTATTCTTCCAAAGGATATTCAAGAATCTTTGATGGTTTTGCATATTGAGACAAATTTCTTCAATTCCCATCTAGTTGAAGTTTTTATTATGAATGGGTGCTGCATTTTGTCCAAGGGTTTATTTGTATGTATATATATAATCATATATATGATTATATGATTTTAGATTTTTTATTTTATAGACTTAGTGTGTTATATTGATTCAGTTAAGTGTATTAAATCATCCTTGCATCTCTGGAATGAATCCTAACCGGTCATGATAGATAACCTTCTTGATAAGTTACTAAATTTTTATTTGAGTATTTTCTGAGAATGTTTTTCTCTGTGTTCATCAAAGTTATAGGCTCATAATTCTTTTTTAATGTGAGTTTTCTGTCTGCTTTTGGTATCATTGTGAGTTTAGCTTCATAGACACTTTTTACAAGTGTTTCAGTTTTTACAATTTCCTGGAATAGTATCTAAGGATTGGCATAAATCCTATTTAGAGATTTGAAGGAATTCACTGGTGAATCCATCTGGGCATGAGCTTTTCTTTATGAAAGCCTTAGGATTTTCATTTCAATTTCATCAATAATGATAGATCTATTCAAGTATTTTGGATTATTTGGTTTCAAGCTTGGGAGATTCTAGTTCAGAAATTTATCCATTTTTTTGAGGACTTTTATTTTGTGACATAAAGGTTTTCAAAGTAATCTCTGTTTGCCCTTTGTATTTTTGTATTATCTGTAGTAGATTCCCCTTTTCATTTTGTATTTCGTGTATGAAGTTTCTGTTTCTCCCCCTTTTTGAGTCTTGCGAATGGTTAACAAACTTATTTTTTCAAAGAACTAACCTTTGCATTCATTGATCTTTTGTATTGTTTTCTGTGTCCATTTTATTAGTTTCTGCTTTCAGTTTTATTATTTCCTTCTGCCTACCTACTTTCTGCTCACTTTCTGGTCTTTTTTCTAATGTCTTCAGTTGTGCCATTAAGTTATTACATAGGCCTTTTCATCCTCCTTGATGAGTGCATGAAAAGATATAAATTGTAATCTATCTATACTTTGGCATCTCTCACAAATTCTAATTATTCATGTGTTCATTCTCATTTGTTAACTGGAATATTCTGATTTCCTCCTGATTTTGTCTCAAAATGAGTGGTTGTTTATAAATAAATTGCTAAATTTCCATTTTGTAAAGTTATAGTTCCATTTCTATTTGTAATTCCTTTATTTTCAGTGCATCATGGCCTGAGAAGATAGTTGATACAAATTCTATCCTTTAATTTTGTGAATGTATGTTTTATTGAGTAGCATGTGGCAAATCTTGGAGAATGACCTAAACGCATTGGAAAAGAATGTGTATGTTGTTTGATATGAGTATAGCCACCCCTTTAAAAAGGAGTTTGTTGCTTGAAAGATTATTTTCCATCCTTTGACTTAAAGTTTATGTTTACTCTGACTATTCTTTTTTTTTTTTTTTTTTTTTTTTTGGTTTTTGGGCCACACCCAGTGGTGCCCAAAGGTTACTTCTGACTGTCTACTCAGAAATAGCTCCTGGCAGGCACGGGGGACCATATGGGACACTGGGATTCGAACCAACCACCTTTGGTCCTGGATTGGCTGCTTGCAAGGTAAACACCACTGTGCTATCTCTCCGGACACCTACTATGACTATTCAATGTGTTTCTTTCAGGAATCAAAATGTCGGATTCAATTTTCTGATGCATTTTGCCACTATATATTTTTTTACCTGTCCATTTAGTCCATTGTCATTGAAAGAAATGATTTGTCATGGGATATTGTGTCATTTATTTTAGAAGTTTGGTATGTTTATGGGGTCACTCTTGCCTTATATTTGACCCTTCAGTCCTTATTTTGAATGCTGGCTTTGAGTCTATAAAGCTTGTTTATCTGTTAAACACTATATATCCTTTGTTCAAACCTGTATCAAAGTCTGGCTGGTTGACATAATCATTTTATCCCACCACTGCCTCAGAGCCAGGAGAGCTGCTTGAGATAAATCTGTAAATCTTAAGAATTCTTTGTTTTTAATTTCCCTTTTTATCTTGTTTCTTTCAATATTCTATTCCTATATGTGGTTTTCATCATTGTGATTAGAATAGGCTTTGGGATGTTTTTATTTTGAACTCTTTGGGCATGCAGGATTTATGTGCATGTACTCTTCAATTCTAGGAACTTCTCAGCAATGTCTTTGTATGTTGTCTTTTCATAGGAGTTTTCTTCCTGCCTTTCTGGGACACCAATGATTCATATGTTGCTAGTTTTAAATTCATCCCAAAGGATTCGGGAGCTACCCAGCGAGCCAGTGAGTGAGTGAGAAATGGCTGCATGTGGGGGTTTTCAGGCAGAGTGCTGATTGCTCTACCTGCAAAGTCTCCAACGGGCTGTGCTTCTTCTGAGGAACTGAGCACCGGAAGGGAGCCCTGTCCTACCCTTCTCTGTCTTTCCTGAACTCTGGAAGCTCTCCTCAGAGCCCTGGGAAGCGAACCCCAAAGAAACTACATTCGGAAGCTACCCAGCGAGCCAGTGAGTGAGTGAGAAATGGCTGCATGTGGGGGTTTCCAGGCAGAGTGCTGATTGCTCTACCTGCAAAGTCTCCAACGGGCTGTACTTCTTCTGAGAAACTGAGCACCGGAAGGGAGCCCTGTCCTACCCTTCTCTGTCTTTCCTGAACTCTGGAAGCTCTCCTCAGAGCCCTGGGAAGCGAACCCCAAAGAAACTACATTCGGGAGCTACCCAGCGAACCAGTGAGTGAGTGAGAAATGGCTGCATGTGGGGGTTTTCAGGCAGAGTGCTGATTGCTCTACCTGCAAAGTCTCCACCCGGCTGTGCTTCTTCTGAGGAACTGAGCACCGGAAGGGAGCCCTGTCCTACCCTTCTCTGTCTTTCCTGAACTCTGGAAGCTCTCCTCAGAGCCCTGGGAAGCGAACCCCAAAGAAACTACATTCGGAAGCTACCCAGCGAGCCAGTGAGTGAGTGAGAAAAGGCTGCATGTGGGGGTTTCCAGGCAGAGTGATGATTGCTCTACCTGCAAAGTCTCCACCGGGCTGTGCTTCTTCTGAGAAACTGAGCACCGGAAGGGAGCCCTGTCCTACCCTTCTCTGTCTTTCCTGAACTCTGGAAGCTCTCCTCAGAGCCCTGGGAAGCGAACCCCAAAGAAACTACATTTGGAAGCTACCCAGCGAACCAGAAACTGAGCACCTGAAGGGAGCCCTGTCCTACTCTTCTCTGTCTTTCCTGAACTCTGGAAGCTCTCCTCAGAGCCCTGGGAAGCGAACCCCAAAGAAACTACATTCGGGAGCTACCCAGCGAGCCAGTGAGTGAGTAAGAAATGGCTGGATGTGGGGGTTTCCAGGCAGAGTGCTGATTGCTCTACCTGCAGAGTCTCCACCAGGCTGTGCTTCTTCTGAGGAAACTGAGCACCGGAAGGGAGCCCTGTCCTACCCTTCTCTGTCTTTCTTGAACTCTGGAAGCTCTCCTCAGAGCCCTGGGAAGCGAACCCCAAAGAAACTACATTCGGAAGCTACCCAGCAAGCCAGTGACTCTCCTCAGAGTCCTGGGAAGTGAACCCCAAAAATACAGCATTCTGAAGCTGCCCAGCAAGCGAGTAAAAACTACGCCTGACCAGTGGGGCCCGACTGTGAAAAACTGTGAGTGCTGCCTGTGTGTGTCTCTCTGCTATCCTGTTGCGTGAACCTCCTGAGAGTGGGCTGAAAAGAGGCTCCAGAAGGCACTTAGCTCCACTTCGCTATGCAGCCGTGCGCTCTTTCTAAAAAAAGAACACCATCACAAGAAGAAAAAAACCACACTAAGAACTGTGCTGGATCACAGAAGCAAGAATTTCTCTCCAGACTGCCGTCTCTGCTGCGTGCTTGGGCCTAAGATTTGATCCTGTGTGAGGCTTCATCCACGGAGGACTCCCCTACCTTGGAGGCAGGTCGGCCCATCCAGAAAGGGTGGAGCCAGAGAAGTGCGTTGCCTGCATCATATAACCAATGAATACCACCACAACACGTAGAAAAAAAACAATACAAGTGTGACAATGGGGAAACAACGCAGGCCAGCATCAGACATAGAGAATGAAGATGAAAATTCTGATGACCAGTTAATGACCAACCAACTAATCAATCTCTCAGATAAGGACTTTAGAGTAGCAATATGGAATATAATCAAAGAACTCAAAGAAGCCATGAATAGAATAGAACAGAACACTAAAACGAATCAAGAAAATATGAAGACAGAAATCACAAAACTCCAAACTGAAATAACATGTCAAATAACAGGCCTGAAAAAATCAGTAAACGAAGTGAATGACAAAATGGATAAGCTCTGGGACAGGGTATCAGAAGCTGAGAATAGACTTGGTGCTGTGGAAGATGAGATACATAACAATTCCATACAACAGGAGAGATTGGGAAAAAAACTTAAAACAAATGAACAGACAATGGAAAAATTAGTCAAAGAATGGGAACAGATGAAAATAGAGGTCTATGATAAGATCAACAGAAACAACTTAAGAATCATTGGAGTCCCAGAGACCCAGGAAGAAAATTTCCAGGAAGAATCAACGGTCAAGAACATCATTAAAGAGAAACTCCCAGAGCTAAAGAATATATGTGATCAAATCCTGCATGCTCGAAGAGTACCAACCAAAAGAGACCCAAGAAAAACCACCCCAAGGCACATCCTAGTCACAATGACAAATCCCACAGATAGAGACAGAATTCTGAAAACAGCAAGATCAAAAGGGGAAATTACATTCAAGCAAGCATCCTTGAGATTTACAGCAGACCTGTCACCAGAAACACTAAATGCCAGAAAGCAGTGGTGGGATATTGTGACAAAACTGAATGAAATGAATGCTTCACCTAGAATACTGTACCCAGCAAAACTCACTTTCCGGTTTGATGGAAGAATACATGGTTTCACAGACAAAAAACAGCTCAGAAACTTTACAGACTCAAAACCAGTCTTAAGAGAAAAACTGAAAGACCTAATCTAAGACAAGACTGACCAAAAGACACACCAAATTTCGATATAAAGATGGCATTAAATCCCAGAACAATTCTTTCTCTCAACGTCAATGGACTAAATGCACCAGTTAAGAGACACAGAGTGGCTAAATGGATCAAAAAACTCAATCCAACCTTCTGCTGCCTACAAGAAACGCACCTGAATAGTCAGAACAAACATAGACTCAAAATAAAAGGCTGGAGAAAAGTTATCCAAGCAAACAACACCCATAAAAAAGCTGGAGTGGCCATACTAATATCAGATAATGCAAACTTTATACTCAGGAAGGTGGTAAGGGACAAAGATGGACATTTTATATTAATCAAGGGGTACGTAGAGCAGGAAGAATTCACTCTCCTAAACATATATGCACCAAATGAGGGGCCAGCAAAATATTTAAAACAACTGTTGACAAATCTGAAAAACAATATCAATAACAACACAATAATTGTGGGGAACCTCAACACTGCTTTGTCAACACTGGATAGGTCAACCAGACTGAAACCCAACAAGAATATACTAGACCTGAGGAGAGAAATGGAAGAAAGAGGCCTAGTGGATATATATAGGACACTCCATCCCCAGAAACCTGGATACACATTCTTCTCCAATGTACATGGGACATTCTCCAGGATAGACTACATGCTGGCACATAAAACATACCTCCATAAGATCAAGAGGATAGAAATTTTGCAGACTACCTTCGCTGACCACAAGGCTCTGAAATTATTTGTAAATTCCAAAGGGACTCAGAAGAAAAACTTAACACCTGGAAGTTAAACAGCCTCATACTCAATAACCAGTGGGTCCGAGATGAAATCAAGAAGGAAATCAAAAGGTTCCTGGAAACAAATGACAATAAAGACACAAACTATCAGAACTTATGGGACACAGCAAAAGCAGTACTGAGAGGAAAATTTATAGCTTTGCAAGCACACATCAGGAAGGAAGAAGGAGCTTACCTGAGTAGCTTAATGACACAGCTAATAGAACTAGAAAGTACTCAACAAAAGGACCCAAGAATAGGAAGACAGAAGGAAATAACAAAGCTGAGAGCAGAAATCAACGAAGTGGAAACTCAAAAAACAATCCGAAAGATCAACGAAAGCAGAAGTTGGTTCTTCGAAAAAATAAACAAGATTGATAGACCACTGGCAAACCTAACAAAGAAAGAGAGAGAGAGAAACTTGATAACTCGTATCAGGAATGAAAAAGGAGAGATCACTACTGATATGACAGAGATTCAAAGGGTAATCAGAAACTACTTTGAAAAACTCTACGCCACTAAAAATGAGAACCTGGAAGAAATGGATAAATTCTTGGACTCTTATAATCTTCCACGGTTGAAGGAAGAGGATGTAGCAAATCTAAACACCCCCATCACCATTGATGAAATAAAAATGGTAATCAAAAGTCTGCCCAAAAACAAAAGCCCAGGCCCAGATGGATTCACTAATGAATTCTATCAAACTTTCCAAGAGGAACTACTACCAATCCTGGCAAGACTCTTTCATAAAATTGAACAAGTGGAAACACTCCCAAATAGCTTTTATGAAGCCAACATCACCTTGATACCTAAACCAGACAGAGATGCTACGAAAAAAGAAAATTACAGACCAATATCGCTGATGAATGCAGATGCAAAGATTCTCAACAAAATCCTGGCAAATAGGATTCAATACCTCATTAAGAAGATCATCCACTACGATCAAGTAGGTTTCATCCCAGGAATGCAAGGATGGTTTAACATCAATAAGTCTATCAACATAATACACAACATCAACAACAAGAAAAATAAAAACCACATGATTATATCAATAGATGCAGAGAAAGCATTTGACAAGGTCCAACACCCATTCTTGATCAAAACTCTTAGCAAGATGGGAATGGAAGGAACCTTTCTCAATATAGTTAAGGCCATCTACCACAAGCCAGTGGCAAATATTATCCTCAATGGAGAAAAACTAAAAGCCTTCCCTCTAAATTCTGGCACAAGACAAGGCTGTCCTCTCTCACCACTCCTATTCAACATAGCACTGGAAGTACTTGCTATAGCGATTAGGCAAGAAAAAGATATCAAGGGAATCCAGATAGGAAAGGAAGAAGTCAAGCTCTCACTGTTTGCAGATGACATGATGCTCTACTTAGAAAACCCTAAAGACTCTACCAAAAAGCTTCTAGAAACAATAGACTCATATAGCAAGGTGGCAGGCTACAAAATTAACACACAAAAATCAATGGCCTTTCTATACACCAATAGTAATAAGGATGAAATGGACATTAAGAAAACAACCCCATTCACAATAGTGCCACACAAACTCAAATATCTTGGAATCAACTTGACTAAAAATGTGAAAGACCTATACAAAGAAAACTATAAAACTCTGCTTCAAGAAATAAGAGAAGACACGCAGAAATGGAAACACATACCCTGCTCATGGATTGGCAGGATTAACATCATCAAAATGGCAATACTCCCCAAGGCGTTATACAGATTCAACGCTATCCCTCTAAAGATACCTATGACATTCTTCAAAGAGGTAGATCAGGCACTTTTGAAATTTGTTTGGAACAATAAACACCCTAGAATAGCTAAAGCAATCATTGGGAAAAAGAATATGGGAGGAATTACTTTCCCCAACTTTAAACTTTACTATAAAGCAATAGTTATCAAAACAGCATGGTATTGGAATAAGGACAGGTCCTCAGATCAGTGGAATAGGCTTGAATACTCAGAAAATGTTCCCCAGACATACAATCACCTAATTTTTGATAAAGGAGCAGGAAATCCTAAATGGAGCAAGGAAAGCCTCTTCAACAAGTGGTGTTGGCACAACTGGCTAGCCACTTGCAAAAAAATGAACTTAGACCCCCAGCTAACATCATGTATGAAGGTAAAATCCAAATGGATTAAAGACCTCGATATCCGACCCCAAACCATAAGATATATAGAACAACACATAGGCAAAACTCTCCAGGACATTGAGACTTCAGGCATCTTCAAGGAGGAAACTGCACTCTCCAAGCAAGTGAAAACAGAGATTAACAGATGGGAATATATTAAGTTGAGAAGCTTCTGCACCTCAAAGGAAATAGTGCCCAGGATACAAGAGCCACCCACTGAGTGGGAGAATCTATTCACCCAATACCCATCAGACAAAGGGCTAATCTCCAAAATATACAAGACACTGACAGAAATTTACAAGAAAAAAAACATCTAATCCCATCAAAAAATGGGGAGAAGAAATGAACAGACACTTTGACAAAGAAGAAATACAAATGGCCAAAAGACACATGAAGAAATGCTCCACATCACTAATCATCAGAGAGATGCAAATCAAAACAACAATGAGATACCACCTCACACCACAGAGAATGGCACACATCACAAAGAATGAGAACAAACAGTGCTGGCGGGGATGTGGAGAGAAAGGAACCCTTATCCACTGCTGGTGGGAATGCCGTCTAGTTCAACCTTTATGGAAAGCAATATGGAGATTCCTCCAAAAACTGGAAATCGAGCTCCCATACGATCCAGCTATACCACTCCTAGGACTATACCCTAAGAACACAAAAATACAATACAAAAATCCCTTCCTTACACCTATATTCATTGCAGCACTATTTACCATAGCAAGACTCTGGAAACAACCAAGATGCCCTTCAACAGACGAATGGCTAAAGAAACTGTGGTACATATACACAATGGAATATTATGCAGCTGTCAGGAGGGATGAAGTCATGAAATTTTCCTATACATGGATGTACACAGAATCTATTATGCTGAGTGAAATAAGTCAGAGAGAGAGAGAAAAATGCAGAATGGTCTCACTCATCTATGGGTTTTAAGAAAAATGAAAGACATTCTTGCAATAATAAATTTCAGACACAAAAGAGAAAAGAGCTGGAAGTTCCAGCTCACCTCAGGAAGCTCACCACAAAGAGTGATGAGTTTAGGTAGAGAAATAACTACATTTTGAACTGTCCTAATATTGAGAATGTATGAGGGAAATGGAGAGCCTGTCTAGAGTACAGGCGGGGGTTGGGTGGGGAGGAGGGAGATTTGGGACTTGGGCGATGGGAATGTTGCACTGGTGATGGGTGGTGTTCCTTTTATGACTGAAACCCAAACACAATCATGTATGTAATCAAGGTGTTTAAATAAAAAAAAAAAAGAAAAAGAAAAAAAAATTCATCCCAAAGGTCTATTGTGTCTGTTCACTAACTTTGATGATTTTTTCCCCTATCTTCTGTTTAAGGTTCTTTTCCAACTTCTTCTGTTAAATGGAGAAGTGATATAGCTCATCTTCCAACACAATGATTCAGTTTTCAGTATCTATTATGTTGGTGAGGGCTGCTATTGAGTTTTTCATTTTACCAGCCATGTTTTTCAGACCTTTTATTTCTGTTTGATATGTTCTCACTTCTCATATCTTCTTCTGGCTTTTCTTTACATTTATTCCATATTTTCTCTGTGTTTTTTGATATCTTCCAGATTTCCTCTCTAAATTCTTTTCTATAGAGGCACTATAGAGGATGCTGTTACTTAGATCCTCAGAACTACTATCTGTATTCTCTATATAGAGCAGTATGTAGTTCTGCGTTATCTTTCCACCATGATCTTTAAACTGTGGTGGTAATTTTATGTTTTGTTGTGGGGCTCCTTGCCTACTAGAAATATAAGGCGAGGCCACACCCTTCTCTTGATGCGCTATCTTGAGTTCACAATGGCCCTTGTGTTTTCCAAACTATGTACTCACTGCCAGACTCCTGTCTCTGATAACACTGTTGTGCAGATGCTTCCAGTACTGTTTAAGGCTGAACGTACTATGTTTTTGTTTTTTTAAAATCGCCCTAGGAGCTTGATTTTTGATCTGGCAACTGGCTGTTGCTTCTCACCTGTAGTTCAGCGCTCTGTTCCTGACTCAGGACTTTGGGGAACCAGGACTTTGGGGAATTTCAAGATCAGGATCATATAGGGATAAGCTGCCCTTGGGGTCTCCAGTCTCCTCTGCACTGTGGCTGCTGCAGGTGCTACTGCTGCCATCCTCTCACCACCACTTATTTTACAGTTAGGGATGTGTAAGATCACCAAGAAAAAGAATGGTAAGTGAAATTGCTGGCCAGACATAGGTATCACCAAATGTCCATTACAAAACTGACCTTGCTTTGGCTGCATGATTTTTTGGAAGTGAATTTCAAATACTTGAATTCAGAACACACCATTGATACGAACGGGGCTGGGAATGTGAATCAGTTGCAAAATATCTGCCTTACATACATGAGCTCCTGTGTTCCTTTCCTATGCCAGGTGACATTAGCATTATGGTGGCATTCTTGTAGAACTTATTACAATCTATGTGACTTTAAGTCAACACCCAGCAAATGGCATTGGCTACTTTCACCAAATAGGGTAGCCCCATACTAGGACTACACGAGACATGCAAATTCTTTATTCAGCCTTTGGTACACATCATTATTACTTTTAATTTAAAAAGGAAAACAAAATAAATACAATTTAAATATATGTTTTTTTGAAAAAAATATACATAATTGGTTAGATTTTTTGTCTATAATATTCTAACACATTTCTATAATTGACAGAAAAACAAACTATTAACACATTTTTCTATAGTAAAAATGTGACTTGTAATTAGAAAAAATAATTTTACTAAAACTGCCAGTTGATGAAGTTTTTATTAGACTAAATTTTACATTGGAATTCAATTATTTATTTGCAAAAAAAGAAACTATATGTTTAGAAATTTGATCTTGTTATTCTCAGGCTATCAAATAATAGGGCTTCTGAAGAAAATGTCATTTAAGCTAATTTCCTAACATTACCTCTTCTGAGCATCCTTGGTGACTCGCATCATTCTAATTTAACTGCAACCATCTACTCTAATACTTCATTTTTTCTGGTCATTAGAATCGTGTCTAAAGTTGATAGGTCAATTTCTCTTCAGCCTTTTAAGAGTAAAAATTCCACCATTAGGAGTGAAAAGTTCAAACCTAAGTTCCAAAATCCAGTTAAAAAAAATAACTTACATAGATACAAACTGATAGTTTTTGTAGATTTAAAAATAAATAAGTTAAACTTTATCACCTTGAGCTTAAGACAAAAATATATTAATAGCTTCAGAAGCAATAGTCTGTATATTAAACACATATTTAACATATCTCCATCTGGAGGAACTCTGCTGGAACTCTGAAACCAGCACTTCTCTCTGACTGTCTTTGTGCTGTGCTGCATCCTTGGCCTGATTTTATCCTGTGTGTGGCTTCATCTGCAGATGGCTAGCCTTCCTTGGATGTGAGTTGATCCACCCAGAAAGGGAGGAGCCACTGAACTCTGCTGAAACTCTGAAGCCAGCACTTCTCTCTGACTGTCTTCTGTGCTGTGCTGCATCCTCAGCCTGATTTCATCCTGTGTGTGGCTTCATCTGCAGATGGCTAGCCTTCCCTGGACATGAGTTGATCCACCCAGAAAGGGAGGAGCCAGAGGAGCATGGCCACTTCGCTTCACTTCCCGGCCATGCACATCATTTAGCCAATAAATACTATTACAACACGTAGAAAAAAAAACCAAAATACAAGTGTGACAATGGGGAACTACGAAGACCAGCACCAGGCATAGAAAATGAAGATGGCAATTCTGATGACTGGAAATAGCCAACTAACTAGTCAGTCTCAGATAAGGAATTTAGAGAAGGAATATGGAGGATGTTCACAGAATTCAAAGAAAGTATAGAAGAGAACACTAATAAGAATCAGGAGAATATGAAGATAGAAATCAGAAAACTCCAAACTGAAATATCAGGTCAAATAACAGGTCTGAAAAACTCAGTAGACAAATTGAATGACAAAATAGACAACCTCTCCATCAGGGTAACAGCAGCTTAAGATAGAATTAGTGTGCTGGAAGATGAGATGCAAAACAACTTGGTACAGCAGAAAAGATTGGGAAAAAGCCTTAAAGCAAATGATCAAACAATGGAAAAATTACTCAAAGAATAGGAACAGATGAAAATAGAAGTTTATGATAAGTTCAATAGAAACAACTTAATAATCATTGGAGTCCCAGAGAACCAGGAAGAAAATCTCCAGGAAGAATCAATGGTCCAGAACATTATTAAAGAGAAACTACCAGAGCTAAAGAATACATGCGACCAAATCCTGCATGCCCGAAGAGTACCAACTAAAAAAGACCCCAGGAAAAACACCCCAAGACACATCCTAGTCACAATGATGAATTCCACAGGTAGAGACAGAATTCTGAAAGCAGCAAGATCAAAAAGGGAAATTACATTCAAGGGAGCATCCTTGAGATTTACCATAGACCTGTCACCAGAAACACTCAAGGCCAGAAGGCAGTGGTGGGATATAGTGACAAAACTCAATGAAATAAATGCTTCGCATAGAATACTGCACCCAGCCAAACTCACTTTCAGGTTTGAAGGAAGAATACATGGCTTCACAGATAAATAAGTGCTAAGAAACTTTACAGACTCAAAACCAGTCTTCAAAGAAAAACTGAATGGCCTACTTTAAGACAAGACTGACCAACGGACACACCAAACTTCGACACAAAGATGGCACTAACTCCCATGACAATTCTCTCAATGTCAATGGACTTAATGCACCAGTTAAGAGATGCATACTGGCCAAATGGATCAAAAAATTCAATCTTCTGCTGCCTACAAAAAACATACCTGAATAGTCAGAACAAACATAACTCAAAAAGGCTGGAGGAAAATCATCCAAGCAAACAATGCCCATAAAAAAGCTGGAGTGGCCATACTTATATCAGATGATGCAAACTTTATACTCAGAAAAGTTATGAGACAAAGATGGACATTTTGTATTAATCAAGGGATATGTACAGCAGGAAAAAAATCACTCTCCTAAACATATATGCACCAAATGATGGGCCAGCAAAATATTCAATACTGAAGGAACTCACAAAGAGAGACCCTTCCTCAAACCTTAGGAATCGCGGACACCCAAGGAGACTCGGAGACCGACTTGATGCAATCGCAGGAGGGTTTAATAGAGCACGAAGTCACACATCAGCATGCTGAGGCCAAACCTCATACTCCATGCATGAGCAGAGGAGGTTTGACCCCCCTCAAAGGTTTCAACAGGGTTTATATAGTGAAACATTAACAAGCTTAGGAGGAGGTTACAGACAGCTATGGCCATGGCGGGAAAGAGGTATTTGCTTATCGCTGGGAACACACATGGGGCTGCAACATACCCAGGAGACCCGTGAAGAGGGTCTGCTTATCTCTATGAGGCGGCTACGCCCTGTTCTGTGCGCATGTGGAGGGGTTGTAATTTTCCATCATACAATTTCCTATGAGCAAGCAGGAACAGAAGCTAAAAGCATAATTAACCTAACTGCTAAGAAATCACTTAAACAAAAAAGAATTCCTTAAGAACAAATGAACTCTCTTAAATCATAATCAGATGGAATGCTAAAGGGAAATATTTATTCTCACAATACAATTGTTAACAAATCTGAAAAAAGAATATCAATAACAACACAATAATTGTTGGAGACCTCAACATGGCCTTGTCAACACTTGATAGATCAACCAGACTGAAACCCAACAAGAATATACCAGACCTGAAAAGAGAAATGGGAGAAAAAGGCCTAGTGGATATATATAGGACGCTCCATCCTCAGAAACCTGGATACACATACTTCTCT
Organism: Suncus etruscus; assembly: GCF_024139225.1. NCBI lineage: Eukaryota > Metazoa > Chordata > Mammalia > Eulipotyphla > Soricidae > Suncus > Suncus etruscus. Next base: position 143,420,384 of record NC_064849.1, on the reverse strand, counting down.
AATGTACATGGGACATTCTACAGAATAGCTACATGCTAGCACATAAAACATACATTCATAATATCAACAGGATAGAAATTTTGCAGGCTACCTTTGCTGACCAGAAGGCCCTGAAATTATATGTGAACTACAAAGGGACACAGAAGAAAAACATTAATAATTGGAAGTTAAACAGCCTAATACTGAATAACCAGTGGGTTTGAGACTAAATCAAAGAGAAAATTAAAACGTTCCTGGAAACAAATGGCAATAGAAACACAAACTATCAGAACCTATGGAACACAGCAAAAGCAGTACTGAGAGGAAAATTTATAGCTTTGCAAGTACACATCAGGAAAGAAGAAGAGGCATACCTGAATAGTTTAATGATGCAGCCCATAATTAGAAAGTGCTCAACTGGCGAAAGTAAACCAGCCCAGTGGGGCCCAACTGTGAAAAACTGTGAGTGTGACCTGTATATGTCTGTCGACTGTCCTCTTGCGTGAAACTCTTGCGAGTGGGGCAAAAAGAGGCTCCAGCGGAGCACGGCCGCTCCGCTTCGCTATGTGGCCATGCACTCTTTCTAAGGAAAGAACACCATTGCAACAAGAAGGAAAAATTACACTAAGAACGGTGCTATATCACAGAAGCAAACATTTCTCTCCGGACTGTCTTCTCTGTTGCATGCTCGGGCCTAAGATTTGACCCAGTATGAGACTTCATCCACGGAGAATTCCCCTCCCTTAGAGGCAAGTCAGCCCATCCAGAAAGGGAGGAGCCAGAGGAGTGTGCTGCCTGCATCATATAGACAATGAATACCACCACAACACGTAGAAAAACCCACAATACAAGTGTGACAATGGGGAAACAACGCAGGCCAGCATCAGACATAGAGAATGAAGATGAAAATTCTGATGACCAGTTAATGACCAACCAACTAATCAACCTCTCAGATAAGGACTTTAGACTAGCAATATGGAAGATGCTCAAAGACCTCCAAGAAATCATGGATCGAGTTGAACAGAACACTAATAAGAACCAAGAAAATATGAAGAAAGAAATCACAAAACTCCAAACTGAAATAACATGTCAACTAACAGGACTAAAAAAGTCAGTAAACGAAGTGAATGACAAAATGGATAAGCTCTGGGACAGGGTATCAGAAGCTGAGAATAGACTTGGTGCTGTGGAAGATGAGATACATAACAATTCCATACAGCAGGAGAGATTGGACAAAAAACTTAAAGCAAATGAGCAGACAATGGAAAAATTAGTCAAAGAATGGGAACAGACGAAAATAGAAGTCTATGATAAGATCAACAGAAACAACTTAAGAATCATTGGAGTCCCAGAGACCCAGGAAGAAAATTTCCAGGAAGAATCAACGGTCAAGAACATCATTAAAGAGAAACTTCCAGAGCTAAAGAATATATGTGATCAAATCCTGCATGCCCGAAGAGTACCAACCAAAAGAGACCCCAGAAAAACCACCCCAAGGCACATCCTAGTCACAATGACAAATCCCACAGATAGAGACAGAATTCTGAAAACAGCAAGATCAAAAGGGGAAATCACGTTCAAGCAAGCTTCCCTGAGATTTACAGCAGACCTGTCACCAGAAACACTCAATGCCAGAAAGTAGTGGTGGGATATTGTGACAAGACTGAATGAAATGAATGCTTCACCCAGAATACTATACCCAGCAAAACTCACTTTCCGGTTTGACGGAAGAATACATGGTTTCACAGACAAAAAACAGCTCAGAAACTTCACAGACACAAAACCAGTCTTAAGAGAAAAACTGAAAGACCTAATCTAAGACAAGACTACCCAAAAGACACACCAAATTTCGAAATAACGATGGCGTTAAATCCCAGGACAATTCTTTCTCTCAACGTCAATGGACTAAATGCACCAGTTAAGAGAAACAGAGTGGCTAAATGGATCAAAAAACTCAATCCAACCTTCTGCTGCCTACAAGAAACGCACCTGAATAGTCAGAACAAACATAGACTCAAAATAAAAGGCTGGAGAAAAATTATCCAAGCAAACAACACCCATAAAAAAGCTGGAGTGGCCATACTAATATCAGATAATGCAAACTTTATACTCAGGAAGGTGGTAAGGGACAAAGATGGACATTTTATATTAATCAAGGGGTACGTAGAGCAGGAAGAATTCACTCTCCTAAACATATATGCACCGAATGAGGGGCCAGCAAAATATTTAATACAACTGTTGACAAATCTGAAAAATAATATCAACAACAACACAATAATTGTGGGGGACCTCAACACGGCTTTGTCAACACTGGATAGGTCAACCAGCCAGAAACCCAACAAGAATATACCAGAACTGAGGAGAGAAATGGAAGAATGAGGCCTAGTGGATATATATAGGACACTCCATCCCCAGAAACCTGGATACACATTCTTCTCCAATGTACATGGGACATTCTCCAGGATAGACTACATGCTGGCACATAAAACATACCTCCATAAGATCAAGAGGATAGAAATTTTGCAGACTACCTTCGCTGACCACAAGGCTCTGAAATTATTTGTGAACTCCAAAGGGACTCAGAAGAAACACTTTAAATCCTGGAAGTTAAACAGCCTCATGCTCAATAACCAGTGGGTCCGAGATGAAATCAAGGAGATCAAAAGGTTCCTGGAAACAAATGACAATAAAGACACAAACTATCAGAACTTATGGGACACAACAAAAGCAGTACTGAGAGGAAAATTTATAGCTTTGCAAGCACACATCAGGAAGGAAGAAGGAGCTTACCTGAGTAGCTTAATGACACAGCTAATAGAACTAGAAAATGCTCAACAAAAGGACCCAAGAATAGGAAAACAGAAGGAAATAACAAAGCTGAGAGCAGAAATCAACGAAGTGGAAACCCAAAAAACAATCCGAAAGATCAACGAAAGCAGAAGTTGGTTCTTTGAAAAAATAAACAAGATTGATAGACCACTGGCAAACCTAACAAAGAAAGAGAGAGAGAGAAACTTGATAACTCGTATCAGGAATGAAAAAGGAGAGATCACTACTGATATGACAGAGATTCAAAGGGTAATCAGAAACTACTTTGAAAAACTCTACGCCACTAAAAATGAGAACCTGGAAGAAATGGATAAATTCTTGGACTCTTATAATCTTCCACGGTTGAAGGAACAGGATGTAGCAAATCTAAACACCCCCATCACCATTGATGAAATTAAAACAGTAATCAAATGTCTGCCGAAAAACAAAAGCCCAGTCCAGATGGATTCACTAAAGAATTCTATCAAACTTTCGAAGAGGAACTACTGCCAATCTTGGCAAGACTCTTTCATGAAATTGAACAAACAGAAACACTTCCAAATAGCTTTTATGAAGCCAATATCACCTTGATACCTAAACCAGACAGAGATGCTACAAAAAAAGAAAATTACAGACCAATATCGCTGATGAATGCAGATGCAAAGATCCTCAACAAAATCCTGGCAAATAGGATTCAATGCCTCGTTAAGAAGATCATCCACTACGATCAAGTAGGTTTCATCCCAGGAATGCAAGGCTGGTTTAACATCCGTAAATCTATCAACATAATACACAACATCAATAACAAGAAAAATAAAAACCACATGATCGTATCAATAGATGCAGAGAAAGCATTTGATAAGGTCCAACACCCATTCTTGATCAAAACTCTCAGCAAGATGGGAATGGAGGGAACCTTTCTCAATATAGTGAAGGCCATCTACCACAAGCCAGTGGCAAATATTATCCTCAATGGAGAAAAACTAAAAGCCTTCCATCTAAATTCTGGCACAAGACAAGGCTGTCCTTTCTCACCAATCCTATTCAACATAGCACTGGAAGTACTTGCTATAGCGATTAGGCAAGAAAAGGATATCAAGGGAATCCAGATAGGAAAGGAAGAAGTCAAGCTCTCACTGTTTGCGGATGACATGATACTCTACTTAGAAAACCCTAAAGACTCTATCAAAAAGCTTCTAGAAACAATAGACTCATATAGCAAGGTGGCAGGCTACAAAATTAACACACAAAAATCAATGGCCTTTCTATACACCAATAGTAATAAGGATAAAATGGACATTAAGAAAACAACCCCATTCACAATAGTGCCACACAAACTCAAATATCTTGGAATCAACTTAACTAAATATGTGAAGGACCTATACAAGGAAACCTATAAAACTCTGTTCCAAGAAATAAGAGAGGACACACGGAAATAGAAACACATACCCTGCTCATGGATTGGCAGGATTAACATCATCAAAATGGCAATACTCCCCAAGGCATTATACAGATTTAATGCCATCCCTCTAAAGATACCCATGACATTCTTCAAAGAAGTGGATCAGGCACTTTTGAAATTCATTTGGAACAATAAACACCCTTGAATAGCTAAAGCAATCATTGGGAAAAAGAATATGGGAGGAATTACTTTCCCCAACTTTAAACTTTACTATAAAGCAATAGTTATCAAAACAGCATGGTATTGGAATAAGGACAGGTCCTCAGATCAGTGGAATAGGCTTGAATACTCAGAAAATGTTCCCCAGACATACAATCACCTAATTTTTGATAAAGGAGCAGGAAATCCTAAATGGAGCAGGGAAAGCCTCTTCAACAAGTGATGTTGGCACAATTGGATAGCCACTTGCAAAAAATTGAACTTTGAACCCCAGCTAACATCATGTACAAAGGTAAAATCCAAATGGATTAAAGACCTCGATATCAGCCCCAACACCATAAGATATATAGAACAGCACATAGGCAAAACACTCCAGGACATTACAGGCATCTTCAAGGAGGAAACTTCCCTCTCCAAGCAAGTGAAAGCAGAGATTAACAGATGGGAATATATTAAGCTGAGAAGCTTCTGCACCTCAAAGGAAATAGTGCCCAGGATACAAGAGCCACCCACTGAGTGGGAGAAACTATTCACCCAATACCCATCAGATAAGGGGCTAATCTCCAAAATATACAAGGCACTGACAGAACTTTACAAGAAAAAAAATCTAACCCCATCAAAAAATGGGGAGAAGAAATGAACAGACACTTTGACAAAGAAGAAATACACATGGCCAAAAGACACATGTAAAAATGTTCCACATCACTAATCATCAGGGAGATGCAAATCAAAACAACAATGAAATACCACCTCACACCCCAGAGAATGGCACACATCACTAAGAATGAGAATAAACAGTGTTGGCGGGGATGTGGAGAGAAAGGAACTCTTATCCACTGCTGGTGGGAATGCCGTCTAGTTCAACCTTTATGGAAAGCAATATGGAGATTCCTCCAAAAACTGGAAATCGAGCTCCCATACGATCCAGCTATACCACTCCTAGGAATATACCCTAGGAACACAAAAATACAATACAAAAACCCCTTCCTTACACCTATATTCATTGCAGCACTATTTACCATAGCAAGACTCTGGAAACAACCAAGATGCCCTTCAACAGACGAATGGCTAAAGAAACTGTGGTACATATACACAATGGAATATTATGCAGCTGTCAGGAGAGATGAAGTCATGAAATTTTCCTATACATGGATGTACACGGAATCTATTATGCTGAGTGAAATATGTCAGAGAGAGAGAGAAAAAAACGCAGAATGGTCTCACTCATCTATGGGTTTTAAGAAAAATGAAAGAGACCCTTGTAATAATAATTTTCAGACACAAAAGAGAAAAGAGCTGGAAGTTCCAGCTCACCTCAGGAAGCTCACCACAAAGAGTGATGAGTTTAGTTAGGGAAATAACTACATTTTGAACTGTCCTAATGAGAATGTATGAGGAAAATGGAGAGCCTGTCTAGAGTACAGGCGGGGGTTGGGTGGGGAGGAGGGAGACTTGGGACATTGGTGATGGGAATGTTGCACTGGTGATGGGTGGTGTTCTTTACATGACTGAAATCCAAACACAATCATGTATGTAATTAAGGTGTTTAAATAAATTGTAAAAAAATGAAAGTGCTCAACAAAAAGAACCAAAAATAGGGAGACAGAAGAAAATACCAAAGCTGAGTGCAGAAATCAATGCAGTGAAAACACAAAAAACAATCCGAAAGATCAACGAAAGCAGAAGTTGGTTCTTTGAAAAAATAAGAAAGATTGTTAGACCACTGGCAAAACTAACAATGAAAGAGAGAGAAACTTGATAATTCATATTAGAAATGAAAAAGGGGAGATCATTACCAATATTGCAGAGATTCAAAGGGTAATCAGAAACTACTTTGAGAAACTCTATGCCACTAAAAATGAGAACCTGGAAGAAATGGATAAATTCTTGAACTCTTATAACCTTCCACGGTTAAATAAATAGGATGTAGCATATCTAAACATCCCTGGACTACTGATGAAATTAAAACAGTAAACAAATGTCTGCCCCAAAAAAAAAAACCCAGGCCCAGATGGATTCACTAAATAATATTTCCAAACCTTTCAAGAGGAACTACTACCGGGGCCGAGCGGTGGCACTAGAAGTAAGATGCCTACCTTGCCTGCACCAGCCTTGGACAGACTTCGGTTCAATCCCCCGGGGTCCCATGTGGTCCCCCAAGGAGCAACTTCTGAGCGCTTAGCCAGGAGTAACCCCTGAGCATCACCGTGTGTGACCCCCCCCCCCAGAAAAAAAAGGAAATAAGAGGAATTACTACCAATCCTGGCAAGACTCTTTCATGAAATCGAAAAAACTGGAACACTTCCAAATAGCGTTTATGAAGCCAACATGACTTTGATCCCCAAACCAGACAGAGATGCTACCAAAAAAGAAAATTACAGACAAATATTCCTGATGAACACAACTGCAAAGATCCTCAACAAAATCCTGGCAAATAGAATTCAATGCCTAATCAAGAAGATAATTCATTATGATCAAGTAGGTTTCATCCGAGGAATGCAAGGATGGTTTAACATCCGTAAATCTATCAACATCATACACAACATCAACAACAAGAAAAACAAAAATCACAGGATCATATCAGTAGATGCAGAGAAATCATTTGATAACGTCCAACACCCATTCTTGATCAAAATTCTCAGCAAGATGGGAATGGAAGGAACCTTTATCAATATAGTTAAGGCCATCTACCACACGCCAGTGGCAAATATTATCCTCAATGGAGAAAAACTAAGAGCCTTGTCTCTAAATTCTGGCACAAGACAAGGCTGTCCTCTCTCACCACTCCTATTCAACATAGCACTGGAAGCACTCGCTATAGCAATTAGGCAAGAAAAAGTTATCAAAGTAATCCAGATAGGAAAGGAAAAAGTCAAGCTCTCGCCGTTTGCAGATGACATGATACTCTACTTAGAAAACCTTAAAGACTCTACCGAAAAGCTTCTAGAAACAATAGACTCATAGAGCAAGGTGACAGGCTACAAAATTAACACACAAAAATCAATGGCCTTTCTATACACCAATAATAATAGGGAAGAAGTGGACATTAAGAAAACAACTCTATTCACATTTGTGACACACAAACTCAGATATCTTGGAGTCAACTTGACTAAAGATGTGAAGGACCTATACAAAGAAAACTATAAAACTCTGCTCCAAGAAATAAGAGAGGACACATGGAAATGGAAACACATACCCTGCTCATGGATTGGCGGGAGTAACATCATCAAAATGTCAGTAATTCCCAAAGCATTATATAGATGTAATGTGATCCCTCTAAAGATAACCATGACATTCTTCAAAGTAGTGGATCAGGCACTTTTGAAATTCATTTGGAACAATAAACACCCTGAAATAGCCAAAGCAATTATTGGAAAAAAGAATATGAGAGGCATTACTTTACCCAACTTTAAACTGTGTTACAAAGCAAAAGTTATCAAAACAGCATGGTATTGGAATAAAGACAGACCTTCAGGTCAGTGGAATAGACTTCAGTACTCAGAGAATATTCCCCAGAAATACAATCACCTAATCTTTGATAAAGGAGCAAGAAGTCTTAATTAAAGCAAAGAAAGCCTCTTCAACAAGTAGTGTTGGAACAACTGGCTAACCACTTGCAAAAAAGTGAACTTAGACCCCCAGCTAACATCATGTATGAAGGTAAAATCCAAATGGATTAAAGACCTCAATATCAGACCTGAAACTATAAGGTATATAGAACAACACGTAGGTAAAACACTCCATGACATTGAGACTAAAGGCATCTTCAAGGAGGAAACTGCACTCTCTAAGCAATATATTAAGCTCAGAATATATTAAGCTGAGAAGCTTCTGCACCTCGAAGAAAATAGTGCCCAGAATACAAGACCCACCCACTGAGTGGGAGAAACTATTCACCCAATACCCATCAGATAAGGGGCTAATATCCAAAATATACAGGGCACTGACAGAACTTTACAAGAAAAATACATCTAATCCCATCAAAAATGGAGAAAAGAAATGGACAGACACTTTTTTAAATTATGTGAACAATGATGCAAAGCAGACACTTTGATAAAGAAGAAATACAAATGGCCAAAAGGCACATGAAATATGCTCCACATCACTAGTCATTAGGGAGATGCAAATCAAAACAACTATGAGGTACCACCTCACACCACAGAGATTGGCACATATCACAAAGAATGAGAACAAGCAGTGTTAGTGGGGATGCAGTGAGAAAGGAACTCTTATCTACTGCTGCTGGGAATGCCAACTAGTTCAACCTTTCTGTAGAGCGATATGGATATTCCTCCAAAAACTGGACATCGAGCTCCCATACAATCCAGTGATACCACTCCTAGGAATATACCCTAGGAACACAAATATACAATACAAAAATCCCTTCCTCACACCTGTATTTATAGCAGCACTATTTAACATAGCAAGACTCTGGAAACAACCAAGATTCCCTTCAACAGATGAATAGCTAAAGAAACTGTGGTACATATACACAATGGAATATTATGCAGCTGTCAGGAGAGATGAAGTCATGAAATTTTCCTATACATGGATGTACATGGAATCTATTATGCTGAGTGAAATAAGTCAGAGAGAGAGAGAGAGTAAGATGCAGAATGGTCTCACTCATCTATGGATTTTAAGAAAAATGAAAGACATTCTTTTTTTTTTTTGGTAACAAAGTTTTTTTTCCCTTTATCTTTATTTAAACACCGTGATTACAAACATGATTATAGTTGTATGATTACAGTCTGTAAAGAGCACCCCCCTTCACCGGTGCAACATTCCCACCACCAATTTCCCAGATCTCCCTCCTCCCCACCCCCCTACACCTGTACTCGAGACAGGCTTTCTACTTCCCTCATTCATTCACATTTTATGATAGTTTTCAGTGTAGTCATCTCTGCAACTGCATTCATCACTCTATGTGATGAGCTGCATGTCCTGAGCTGCACCTACCAGCCCTCATCTCTCTTATCTCTGAGATACTGTTAAAAATGTCCTTTATTTTTCTTGAAGCCCATAGATGAGTGAAACCATTCTGCGTCTTTCTCTCTCCCTCTGACTTACTTCACTCAGCATAATAGATTCCATGTACATCCATGTATAGGAAAATTTCATGACTTCATCTCTCCTGATGGCTACATAGTATTCCATTGTGTATATGTACCACAGTTTCTTCAGCCACTCATCTGTTGAAGGGCATCTTGGTTGTTTCCAGAGTCTGGCTATTGTAAATAGCGCTGCAATGAATATAGGAGTAAGGAAGGGATTTTTGTATTGTATTTTTGTGTTTCTTGGGTATATTCCTAGGAGTGGTATAGCTGGATCGTATGGAAGCTCAATTTTCAGTTTGTGAAGGAATCTCCATATCGCTTTCCATAAAGGTTGTACTAGACGGCATTCCCACCAGCAGTGAAAAAGAGTTCCTTTCTCTCCACATCCCCGCCAGCACTGCTTGTTTTCCTTTTTTGTGATGTGTGCCAATCTCAGTGGCGTGAGGTGGTACCTCATAGTAGTTTTGATTTGCATCTCCCTGACGATTAGTGATGTTGAACATCTTTTCATGTGCCTTTTGGCCATTTGCCTTTCTTCTTTTTCAAAGTGTCTGTTCATTTCTTCTCCCCATTTTTTGATGGGGTTAGTTGTTTTTTTCTTGTATAGTTCTGTCAGTACCTTGTAAATTTTGGATATTAGCCCTTTATCTGATGTGTATTGGGTGAATAATTTCTCCCACTCAGTGGGTGGCCTTTGTATTCTGGGCACTATTTCCTTTGAGATGCAGAAGCTTTTCAGCTTAATATAGTCCCATCTGTTTATCTCTGCTTCCACTTGCTTGGAAAGTGCTGTCTCCTCCTTAAAGATGCCTTTAGTCTCAATGTCTTGGAGTGTTTAACCTACATGTTGTTCTATATACCTTATAGTTTCAGTTCTGATATCAAGGTCTTTAATCCATTTGGATTTTACCTTTGTACATGGTGTTAGCTGTGGGTCTGAGTTCGCTTTTTTGCAAGTGGCTAACCAGTTGTGCCAACACCACTTGTTGAATAGGCTTTCCCTGCTCCATTTAGGATTTCTTGCTCCTTTATCAAAAACAAGGTGGTTATATGTCTGAGGAACCTTCTCTGAGTACTCAAGCCTATTCCACTGATCTGAGGGTCTGTTTTTATTCCAATACCATGCTGTTTTTATAACTGTTGCTTTGTAATACAACTTAAAATTGGGGAAAGTAATGCCTCCCATATTCCTTTTCCCAAGGAGTGCTTTAGCTATTCGAGGTTGTTTGTTGTTCCAAATGAATTTCAGAAGTATTTGATCCACTTCTTTGAAAAATGTCATGGGTATCTTTAGAGAAATCGCGTTAAATCTGTACAATGCTTTTGGAAGTATTGCCATTTTAATGATGTTGATCCTGCCAATCCATGAGCATGGTATGTGTTTCCATTTCCGCGTGTCCTCTCTTATTTCTTGGAGCAGTGTTTTGTAGTTTTCTTTGTATAGATCCTTCACATCTTTAGTCAGGTTGACTCCAAGATATTTGAGTTTGTGTGGAACTAATGTGAATGGGATTGTTCTCTTAATGTCCATTTCTTCCCTATCATTATTAGTGTATAAAAAGGCCATTGATTTTTGTGTGTTAATTTTGTAGCCTGCCACTTTGCTATACAAATCTATTATTTCTAGAAGCTTTTTGGTAGAGTCTTTAGGGTTTTCTAAGTAGAGTATCATGTCATCTGCAAACAGTGAGAGCTTGACTTCTTCCTTTCCTATCTGGATTCCCTTGATATCTTTTTCTTGCCTAATCGCTATAGCAAGTACTTCCAGTGCTATGTTGAATAGGAGTGGTGAGAGAGGACAGCCTTGTCTTGTACCAGAATTTAGAGGAAAGGATTTTAGTTTTTCTCCATTGAGGATAATATTTGCCACTGGCTTCTGGTAGATGGCTTTGACTATATTGAGAAAGGTTCCTTTTATTCCTATCTTGCTGAGAGTTTTCATCAAGAATGGGTGTTGAACCTTATCAAATGCTTTTCCTGCAACTATTGATATGACCATGTGATTTTTATTTTTCTTGTTGTTTATGTTGTGTATTATATTGATAGATTTACGGATGTTAAACCAGCCTTGCATTCCTGGGATGAAACCTACTTGATCAAAGTGAATGATCTTCTTGATGAGGCACTGGATCCTGTTCGCCAGGATTTTGTTGAGGATCTTTGCATCTGTGTTCATCAGGGATATTGGTCTGTAATTTTCTTTTTTGGCAGCATCTCTATCAGGTTTTAGTATTAAGGTGATGTTGGCTTCATAAAAGCTATTTGGAAGTATTCCTGTTTTTTCGATTTCATAAAAGAGCCTGGCCAGAATTGGTAGTAGTTCCTCTTGAAAGGTTTGAAAGAATTCATTCGTGAATCCATCAGGGCCTGGGCTTTTGTTTTTGGGTAAATTTTTGATTACAGTTTTAATTTCCTCAATAGTGATGGGGGTGTTTAGATATGCTACCTCTTCTTTATTCAACCGTGGAAGGTTATATGAGTTCAGAAATTTATCCATTTCTTCCAGGTTCTCATATTTAGTGGCATAGAGTTTCTCAAAGTATTCTCTGAATACCCTTTGAATCTCTGCAGTATCTGTAGTGATCTCCCCCTTTTCATTTCTAATACGCGTTATCAAGTTTCTCTCTTTCTTTTGCTTTGTGAGTTTTGCCAATGGTCTATCAATCTTGTTTATTTTTTCAAAGAACCAACTTCTGCTTTCATTGATCTTTCGGATTGTTTTTTGGGTTTCCGCTTCGTTGATTTCTGCTCTCAGCTTTGTTATATCCTTCTGTCTCCCTATTTTTGGGTCCTTTTGTTGAGCACTTTCTAGTTCTATTAGCTGTGTCATTAAGCTACTCAGGTAAGCTCCTTCTTCCTTCCTGATGTGTGCTTGCAAAGCTATAAATTTTCCTCTCAGTACTGCTTTTGTTGTGTCCCATAAGTTCTGATAGTTTGTGTCTTTATTGTCATTTGTTTCCAGGAACCTTTTGATTTCCTCCTTGATTTCATCTCGGACCCACTGGTTATTGAGTATAAGGCTGTTTAACTTCCAGGTGTTAAATTTTTTCTTCTGTGTCCCTTTGCAGTTCACATCTAACTTCAGAGCCTTGTGGTCAGCAAAGGCAGCCTGCAAAATGTCTATCTTTTTTATTTTATGGAGGTATGTTTTATGTGCCAGCACGTGATCTATCCTGGAGAATGATCCATGTACATTGGAAAAGAATGTGTATCCAGATTTCTGAGGATTGAGTGCCCTATATATATCTACTAGGCCTCTTTCATCCATTTCTCTTTTCAGGTCTAGTATATTTTTGTTGGGTTTCCATTTGGTTGACCTATCAAGTGTTGACAAGCCTGTGTTGAGGTCTCCCACAATTATTGTGTTATTATTGATATCCTTCTTCAGATTTGTCAACAATTGTATTAAATACTTTGCTGGACCCTCATTCAGTGCGTTTATGTTTAGGAGAGTGATTTCTTCTTGCTGTACAAATCCCTTGATTAGTACATAATATCCATCTTTGTCCCTTACAACTTTTCTGAGTATAAAGTTTGTGTCATCTGCTATTAGTATGGCCACCCCCGCTTTTTTAAGGGTGTTGTTTGCTTGAATGATTTTCCTCCAGCCTTTGATTTTGAGTCTATGTTTATTCTGACTATTCAGGTGTGTTTCTTGTAGACAGCAGAAGGTTGGCTTCAGTTTTTTGATCCATTTCGCCACTCTGTGCCTCTTAACTAGTGCATTTAGTCCATTGATATTGAGAGAAATAATTGTCATGGGATTTATTGCCATCTTTGTGTAGAAATTTGGTGTGTTTTTTGTTCTGTCTTGTTTTTAGAGTAGATCTTTCAGTTTTTCTTTTAAGGCTGGTTTTGAGTCTGCAAAGATTTTGAGCTGTTGTTTATCTGTGAAGCCGTGTATACATCCTTCAAACCTGAAACTTAGTTTTGCTGGGTGCAGTATTCTTGGCGAAGCATTTATTTCATTGAGTTTTGCCACTACGTCCCACCACTGCCTTCTGGCCTTGAGTTTTTCTGGTGACAGGTCTGCTGTAAATTTCAAGGATGCTCCCTGGAATGTAATTTCCATTTTTGTTCTTGCTGCTTGCAGTATTCTATCTCTATCTGTGGGTTTCATCATGGTGACTAGGATGTGTCTTGGGGTGATTCTACTGGGGTCTTTTTTAGCTGGTACTCTTCGGGCATGCAGGATTTGGTCACATGTTTTCTTTATCTCTGGTAGTTTCTCTGTGATGATGTTCTTAACCATTGATTCTTCCTGAAGATTTTCTTCTTGGGTCTCTGGAACTCCAATGATTCTAAAGTTGTTTCTGTTGAGCTTATCAAAGACTTCTATTTTCATCTGCTCATATTCTTTGAGTAAATTTTCTATTGTCTGATCATTTGATTTGAGGCTTTTTTCCAATCTCTTCTGCTGTGTAAAGTTGTTATGCATCTCGTCTTCTAAAGCACTAATTCTATCCTCAGCTGCTGTTAACCTGTTGGAAAGCTCATCCATTATGTTCTTCAATTCGTCTACTGAGTTTTTCAGACCTGTTATCTGATCTGATATTTCAGTTTGGAGTTTTCTGAATTCTATCTTCATATTCTCTTGATTTTTATTAGTGTTCTGATTTATACTTTCTTTGATTTCTGTTAGCACCCTCCATATTTCGTAGTTAGGTAGTTGGCCATTGTTGGATCATTAGAGTTTCCATCTTCATTCTCTATGGTTGAAGTTGGTCCGCGTAGTCTCCCCATTGTCACGCTTACGCTGTGGGTTTTTCTACGTGTTGTGGTGGTACTCATTGGCTAGGTGGAGCGCGCGGCCGCAAAGCACAGCGGAGCGGCCGCGCGCTTTGGCCCCCAAACACTCACCTCAGCTGAGGCAAGCCGTCAGGGGATGCCTGGGGAAGCCCCCAAATGTCTGCCAAGCTAAGGAAACCAGCAAAATTCTCTTGTCCACAACTCCAACAGAAAACACACGCCTCAGCTGAGACACACCTTGAAGAGATTAATGCTGGAGGAGATCAAAGTTCCCAGGTTGATGCAGGCTGGGGGAGGTCCCAAAATGTCTGCCGGGCCTAGGGGTCCAGCAGTCAGCCTGATCCGCAACTCCGGCCCCCAAACACTCACCTCAGCCGAGGCAAGCCGTCACGGGATGCCTGGGGAAGCCCCCAAATGTCTGCCAAGCTAAGGAAACCAGCAAAATTCTCTTGTCCACAACTCCAACAGAAAACACACGCCTCAGCCGAGACACACCTCAGCCAAGGCAAGCCGTCAGGGGATGCCTGGGGAAGCCCCCAAATGTCTGCCAAGCTAAGGAAACCAGCAAAATTCTCTTGTCCACAACTCCAACAGAAAACACACGCCTCAGCCGAGACACACCTCTATACCAAGACATTCTTAAAAAAAATGAAAGACATTGCAATAAAAATTTTTAGATACAAAAGAGAGGAGGGCTGGAAGTTCCAGCTCACCTCATGAAGCTCACCACAAAGAGAGATGAGTTTAGTTAGAAAAATAACTACATTGTGAACTATCCTAACAATGAGAATGTATGAGGGAAATAGAAAGCCAGTGTAGAGTACAGGCAGAGGTGGTGTGGGGAGGAGGGATATTTGGGACACTAGTGATGGGAATGTTGCACTGTAATGGGTGGTGTTCTTTATATGACTAAAACCCAAACACAATCATGTATGTATTCAAGGTGTTTAAATAAAATATATAAAAAAGAGAAAAAACCTATTTCCATCCAGGGCAACAGCCTGAAAACTAAATGAAGAATTAGATAGCCTAAACAGGCCATCATGAGCTAGGAAATTAATTCTCCATGAAGTAAAGACCAGGACCAGATGGATGTAAGGCTAAGTTTTATCAAACATACAGAGAACTGCTACCATTGATCCTTAAACTCTTCCCATACATAAAAGAGAAGAGAACCCTTCCTATTAGCTCCTATGAAGCTAATATGATGATTCCCAGTGCTTACTACCAAGGAAGAAAACCACAGACCAATTTCACTGATAAACTTTGGTTCAAAAAGCCTCAACAAAATCTTAGCAAACCAAATACAACAGCACATCAAAAAGATTATACATTATGACAAAGTGAGTTCTATCCAGGGAATATAAGGATGGTTTAATATATGCAAATATATTATCATCATACACCAAGTCAGTATTAGGAAAGATATAAATCATCTGATCGGGGGCACAGCAATGGCAGAAGCAGTGGAGAAAATCTAAAAGCATTCCCATTGAGCTCAGGCACAAGGCAAGGATGTCTGTTGTCTCAACAATAATTTAAAATGTATTAGAAGTCCTAGAAAAGGCAATCAAGCAGAAGGAGGAAATAAAAGGTATCCTAATTAGAAAAGAAGATGTCCAAATATCTCTATTTGTAGATGCTATGATGATATACATTGAAGATGCAAAAGTCCACATTCCATTGTAAACATTATACTTAACGGGGAAAAAATAACTTTTCCACTAAGATCTGACACAAGGCAAGGTTGCCCCCCTCTTCACACTTCTATGCAATATAGGAATGGAAGTGCTTGCCATCGTAATTAGGCAAGAAAAAGACATCAAAGGCATTTACATAGGAAAGAAAGAAGCTCTTATTGTTTGAATATGACAGCATATTCTATATAGAAAATCCAAAAGACTACACAAATGTTTCTAGGAACAATAGACTTCTATAGTAAAATGGCAGAATACAAAGTTAATATGCAAAACTCTAGAGCTTTCCTATGCACAAATATTAAAAGAGAAAAAATATATATTAAAAGGACAATTTCATTCACAATTGTGCCTCAGAAAATTAGATACCTTGGAGTCAACTGAATATATAATGTCAACTCTATCCTCCACTGTGTAATTGAACTCTTTGACCTGATTGTTCTAGTCCATCCTTTCCCTCTAAATACAATTTTTTAGTCCAAAAATTATTTTTGTTTTGTTGGATTTTTCCATATTTGCATTTATTAGTGCAAATTATCTTTCTCCACATGAAATTTTTTTTGCTAAACCCAATATTATTCTCTCTGCTCATTCATGCTGCTACAGTAGGCAGTGCTTTATGCATGTTATAGCTGTGTAGTATGTTATGGTTTATCTTCTTTATCCCATTATATGTTGATAGGCGATTGTTTCTAATTCTTTGCTATTATACAGTGTGCATGGGGGTTCTAGATATTCATCAAATTATGCTTTGTTTTCTTGCTGGATGCCCTAAAGTAGGTTAGTAATTCTAAAAAACAATGGTTCCAATATTTAGAGGAAAATTATATTAAACAGATACTTTGTTTTTTATCTTTGAATACAACTGGTTAAATTTTGTTGATGTAAAGAAGCAGAACAGATAATTTTAAATAAAAGCAACATTTTATGATATATTATATTATAAACAATATATAAACAATATATTATTAAGTTGAGGGCAATACAAAGTGTCAGGCTATGCTATATCCTCTCTGAATTCATGGATCCAGTATGGTTGGAGAGACCATATGCAGAACCAAAATATTCTGTCCTGTCTTTGGGTGGATTTTAAAGCCATAAATCATGATTCACAGGGAAAATTTAAAATTTATTTTTATTCTGAATTGAAAAAAAGATATTAAATCATTAGGGATGTTAATTTGATAGAAGAAATATTGTTAATATTGCTGCATGTATATGTAAAATTACAGTTGCACCAGAATGCCCTAAAAAGTTTATTATTTTATAAACCATATATATATATATATATTTAGACTGTTTATACCAGTACTGCATAGATATAATGCTTAAATGATCTCCATTTGCAAATATGATCTTTATTCCACATTTATACTTAAAGATTATTTGTGTCTGATTATCCATGACTATCACTATAGTTTTGTTGTTTGAACTCCCTGCTTATAAATATAATTTTATTTATCTAAAGATGAGGAGAATTTTGATGATCTGAAATTGCCTACAGTGGCCTTAACAGCCAGAGAGATAATTTATTCTTTAAAAGGGAAATGTGGGGCCCGGAGAGATAGCACAGCAGTGTTTGCCTTGCAAAAAGCCGATCCAGGACCAAAGGTGGTTGGTTCGAATCCCGGTGTCCCATATGGTCCCCCGTGCCTGCCAGGAGCTATTTCTGAGCAGACAGCTAGGAGTAACTCCTGAGCAACGCCGGGTGTGGCCCAAAAACAAAAAAAAAAAAAAAAAAAGAAAAAGAAAAAGAAAGGGAAATGTGACTTAGAATTACACCCTTTGTAGTAGAAGCCTCATACTCTAATCCTGGGGGTATTGGAGATCATCAGCCTGGAAGCAACACCAACACAGAAAATAATCCACACAGTTTAGGACAATAAGGCAGATAACATAAGCTATAAACAAGAAGGCAAAAGAGCACTGGCAGGCAGGCAGACTAGCTGTGGGACCAAAACTGGAGGAAGTTTCTCTGATCTGATTTTATTGAGAAGAGTTGGACCAACCCCATGGATAGAGAACAGGTAGAGTAGATTTACCACCCATGAAGGACAAGCACATGGAAAGAAGAAATATCCTGATTACAGTAAGAACCGATTTTTCCAACAACTTCACCTTATGGATTTCATAGAAAATGCAGAAATATGAGATAAAACAAAATAAATATGTCCCAATGTTTTCTATACAAGTCTGGAACCCCTATCTGACCATAAATGGATAGAAGTATTTTGTACAGGTTTAGTAAAAGTTGGGAAAATATAAAAACTAAAATCTTTAGCCTAAAAGTAGGGTGTCCTTCCCCATGAAGTAACTTGCCATAAGATCTACTATAGGCTTCATGGAGTCTCAACTTGTCTAACTCCATAGTCTTCCTTCTAGGTCCCAGAAAAGGTTCACCTTACATGGTTGTCTCAGTCAGGCTTCTGAAATTAGAGCTCTAGTGTTTTGCATAGATCCTATGCCGATGTTAAGGCATCATGAAGTGTGTCCTGGTTTCATTTTGCTGTTAGATGGCATGACATGAAAGCACCCCCTAGATGCAAGTTGCTGCTGTTTCTAAGTCTTCTCCAGGGTCACATAGGAAGCCTATTCTAATGCAAGTCAGTGCCAGGGCAGCAAGAAGACTTCCTCTGTTGAAGGTTAATTCCTAGTTATGGTGTAGAAACTATAGGTTCCAAAGATTGGAGTCAAGGTTCAGGGTTGAAGGGCTGATGTCAAAGCAACTGAAGCCCAAGTCAAGTCACTATGACAAATGTTCAAGGTGGAAGGTCCCCTTCAAGATGAAAAAAAATTGGAGTTCCCTATCCCTAAGAGATTGGAATTTTTCTCTTTACATAAGGTTCCCCATTTAATATGACTGTGCATAAAGGACTAATGCCACAGGATACTATTGGTGCATTAATAAATTTTAATAAGTTAAATAACCTCTTTCATGGATATAGTGCAAAACGTTTCCCATGAGATACATATGTATGTCCTAAATGTTCTACTAAACAAGTCCAAAGGAGGGGGTAAAACTATATCTCAATGAGGAGGTACACATAAAGAATTTTACATACTAAAGAAACGTTAAACTAAAAGCACTATAAAGTAGACTGAAGTTTTTACTTACAGTGATCTTCTTGCTTTTCTTTCCATATAATTTAATCAACAGATAGTTTTTAGTCATTATATAAAAAAGCAAATCTTAAAGCTGGAAAAATATAATAGAATTTTTATTTAAAAATTTTTTTAAATCAGGGATATTCTGTAAGCTTTTTACCTAGCTTGTTTTTTAGAGAAAAAACTATTTTTCAGCTTCATCTTATGAAAAGTGTAAAGATATTAATCAGGAGATAGTTTCAGAGATGTCTATTTATATAAAAATGTATATCGTATACTCCTTGGATTTAAAACTTTTTTTAGGAGAGTTAACTTTTTGTAATTTCATTCATTCATAATGACTCAAAATAATATATTTAGCATTAAGATCTTCTGTATAATTTAAACTAGAGGAAAGGAGACAAGACTAGTGGATAAGTAATGTGACTCCCTAGCATGGTTATTGTTGCTAAGGAAACCACTTCTTTCTGATCCTTGTGTTCAGTCTGTCCAATCCGGCACTATTGCCTCTCATGAAGGACAACATCACAGCAAAGTACAAGAACAGGAAACAAAAAAGATAAAAACTTATACATTAAGCTACATACAGCTTTTCTCAAAAAATCTACACAGTAGTGCCTTTTGGGAAACTAGTCAGAACCAATCCTCTTAAACTGATTTCTGCACACGTGCCACTGGCTACAAGGAACCACATTCACACATACAAGTATGGAAAAACATCAATTTCCAAGTCACATTCGTTATTGCAGAACAGAATATCAGGTGTTAGTCTTGAACAGGACAGAGTTTGGCAGACCAACATCTCAGGGCTTGTCAAGCTAGTAAGAACTCAGAGAAATTTCTGGGAAGCAGAGTCAGCTGCAGGCAGTTCGATCAAAGAAATGACTTTGTGTAAATAGCTTCTCGAACCAATGAAAGGAGGACAGGGGTCCGGATGAGGTATAAAACAGACCAGCCTGCCCAGTAAGTCCATATCATGAGAAAAAAAATTTTTAAGCTGACACATCTTAGTAAAAGAAACACAGGCTATAGAGGCAATTGTCCTAATACCTGTAATTCATTTAAAGATCCAACCTGACTCTAGAAAACAAAAATCCCAAACTAAAGCAATTATATACAATGATTTGAATGAAAATAGTTCACACAGTTCTAGCATTTGTACATCCATTAAATAACCAAATAGATGTCAAATTATCAGTTTTCCCCTGTTTTCCCCTACAGTTTTCAATATATGGATTATATTTAACATTTAAGCACTTTTTACTTTGTTCTAGTCACATTTTCAATGTTCAGTAATCACATGTCTTTGTAGTTACCATACTGAACAGCACAAAAATCCAAAATTAATATCACTAAAAGTCAATTTTTTTAATTTAAGGAATTAAGCCTTTCAATGTTTTTCTTACTATGATACTAATTTAACTTTTGAGAAGCTAATTTGGAAAAGGTGATAGACTAATGTTTTCTATTTTGAAAGCTACTTATAAAACTAATGTTCTTTTCTCTTTTGTCCAGGTTCATGTTGTTTATTTGCATGTAACATTATTTAATAAAATTTTTTATTATTTCCCATTTTATTTTAGAGCTTTGATCTACAAACAATATTTTTGATTCAGTATTAGTATTTTTAAAATCATTTAAGTTATCAAGAAATTTTTAAGATTTTGAGAAGTTAGTTACAGATGTAATGAATACCCAATCCCATGCAATTTTGTCAGTATTCATATCAACAGAGAGAAAAATGGGCAGGTTAACATACGAAGTTTACCAAACCTAACTTATGGTCCTCAAAATGTAGCTTTAGCATACAAATACAAAGGACAGAGTCATATACAGATCACATTGTATTATTCTAAAGTTGTCTTTTTTTTATTTTAGTCCCAAATCATCATACTTTGTGATTTTTGTCTCCTATATACCCATTATATTTTATATTTTATTTTGGGAGCATAGAGGTCACACCTGGCTGTGCTCAGAGCATATTTCTGGCTTTGTGCTCAGAGATCCCTTTTGGCCATGCTCAGGAAACTATATGTGTTACCAAGGATCAAACCAGTATGTGTAGTGTCATAGGAAAGAGCCTTATCACCTGACCTGTCTTACTGGCCCATATATTCTTTATATAAGTATAACCCATTAATTTTTTGGTATGTACATAACTTAGTTGACAGTCGCTATTAAACACTAACTTTGTTTGCAAATTTATTTTGGATAACATGGTTTACATTATTAGCAGAGTTTCATACATGAACTATTCCAGCACCATACCTTTTGCTTCCAAGGTGTCTGCTTCTCTCACCATAGTTCTAGTGTCTTTCCCCCTTCTTCTCCCCCTCCCAAATAATAAAAACAAATTCTCAATTTCTGTTGCCTTTGTTTATTTTCAATTATGTTTTTCAATGATTTAGAGCATTTCGTTTTCTTTGCAAATTATTACATTAACTTTGTGGTTTATCTGATGGTTTATGTTAGTCACAGACAAAGAAGCAATTATATCAGAAAAGATCATCTATAATATAAAGCCATGCTTGAAACATTTATATATTTTCAAGTGGGACAGTATGATGTGAAATTTGTACCTATTGCTTCATGATCTAATTTCTTCTACACTTACCCTCCCAGAGTACTGCAATTCAATGTCATCTTCAATGACATATCCATGTCATCTTTCCACTTTCTACTCTAGGAGTGGGTCTAAATCCACATAAGCAAACCTTGAATAAAGTCAAAGAGAAACTGCCTTTCATGGGAATCTGAATGCTAAATGTGGTGAGGACTGGTAAACTGTCTGGCAGTTCCTTATGAGAAAGTGCAACAGGGTGGAGAGTGATTGGGGAGCATAAGAGGCTAGAGTACAGTAAGAATATGTAGGAAGATTGGAATATCTGTTTAGAGTGTTCTTAAAATACAACACGACTGCATGCATTGGTCCTTTGGGTCTCAATTTTATAAGCATTAAACCTAATAGTAATATCCATGATATTCAGATCATATCTTGAGATGAAATTACACCAACATACTGTTTTCTCATGGAGAGGGAAAGAAAAAAAAGAAGGAAATCACAAATAATAACATTACTTGGATGAAAACAACATCAGGTCACATGTGACAACTGAGTGTACCTAATCTCCTGATAAACTGACAGCCTGCTTATTGTATCTCAAATCATTCAGACATTATTGAAGCCACAACCAGAACAGCAATGAGGGTCCGTAACTTGGGAGCTTCCTCCAGCTTCCCCTTGCTGTTTATACGTTTCTTTCTTTATAAATAAACCAGAGCTACATTTTAATAAGTGACCTTCAACAAGAAGAATAATTTTCTCAGTACATGAGTAAAATCAAAAGCTTTGGAGGATTTAGCTGTAATAAGTAGCCCTAGCAAATATACAGTCTTATGAAGCCTTTGAAGTCTTTTAAAAACTTTCCTTAAATACTCAATTGAAGGTTTGGGGTAGATAATTTAAAGGAGCTCCTTGCAAAGCAAAAATCCTATGATTTGGGATCAATAGAACCAGCTGGATATTACAGCTCACTACAGTGAATACAGCCTTCCCATCTTAAAGAATATTTTCAATCCTAAACAAGCTACTTACATTTTTTAGCTATTTACTATCAATTAGCAGCCAATCTTCACTGGGCTAAGAAACAAAATCCAAAGAAGTAGAGCACTTTTTATTCTAATTCCTTGGTATTTAAAATAACTGATAAATTTTTCACTGAATGTAATTAGAAAATTGTACAGTACTACAAAACCAAAATATTTTCTTTTTTGTTTGATTCGTTTTATTGTTTGTTTTTGTATTGGGCCACACCTAGCAGCACTCAGGGGTTACTCCTGGTTCTGCACTCAAATTGCTTCTGGCTCAGGGGACCTTATGGGATGCCAGAGATCAAACCCGCATCTGTCCTGGACCAAAATATTTTCTTAAGTACTCTAGATTAACTATCATTTAGTTGATAGGATTTTCATTTCCCTTCAATAAGCTCCAACTGCTCACTTACAATGCAAATCTTTACATCTATTTCTATAACTTTATAAACAAATCTGAAAACAACTATACGTTCTTAATATTGTACTAACATCATTATTTTTCTCTAGTTGGTAGTTGAATTAGCCTTCTAATATTTGCCTCTAGCATTTTGATTTTCTGAGATCTTTTATACTAATTACTTTTTAAAATAATTGCACACTTAATCATATATATCACCTAGGGAATATTTTCCTTTTTTATTTAAACACCATGGCTACAAGCTTGTTCATAAAACAGTATTTTTCCCATAGATAAAGTTGTTCATGATTGAGTTACGTCATACAATATACAATAACCTTCACCAGTGCACTTTTCTCACCACCAATATTACTAGTTTCTCTCTCACCCTCCCTGATGCTGTCTTCCCTTCATACCTACCCTTCCCCAACCTGCCTCTCCAGAAGGCATTTTACTTCGCTTTCCCTCTCTCTCACTCTCTTTTCTGATACTGTGGTTTGCACTGCTGTTAAAGGGCGGCATGCATGTCACTTTATCCTCTTTCAGCCCTTTCAGTTCCTTTCAGTTCTTGTCCACAGTGATAAGTTCCAGCTATCACTTTCATACTGGTCCCTTCTCTACTCTAACTACACATTCCACTGTTTGTGACAAGCTTCCTACCATGGACTGGTCCTCCTAATCCTCATCAATGTTATCTCTGAGTATCATCACTACACTTGTCTTTAATTTTTTCTTATATCTCAAAGATTAATGTGAATTTTGCTCTCCTTCTGGCTCATTTATTTGTTTGCTTGTTGGTTTTTGGACCACACCTGTGACATTCAGGGGTTACTCCTGGCTATGTGCTCAGAAATTGTCCCTGGCTTGGGGGACCATATGGGATGCCGGGGAATCGAACCGCTGTCCATCCTAGGCTAGCATGCGCAAGGCAAATGCCTAAAGCCCTGCGCCACTGCTCCAGCCCTGCCTCTGGCTCATTTCAATCAGCATAATAATCTCCATGTCCATCCATGTATACAAGCAAATTTCATTACTTTTTAATGGTTGCATAGTATTCCATTGTGTAGATGTGCCATAGTTTCTTTAGCCACGTCTGTTATTAGGCACCTGGATTGTTTCCAATTTTGTCTAGAAATTTTTTTTGATAAATTGGAAAGTAAGGCCACATCTGGCTACACTCTTGGTTTACCCTGACTCAGTGTTTAGAGATCAATACTGGAGGGGTTCAAGTAACCATAAGTAAAGCCAGGGTTTGACTCAAGTCACCCATATACAAAGCTAGCATCATACTCCCTGTATCTGGCCCAAGAAATAAAATTTTAAAACATAATCACATTAAACAGAGTCCTAATCAAAAGAAAGCATAGAATGTGTCAGAAAACAATCAAAATGAAAATCAATTTACTTAATAATCTATTCTTAAATGCCAAAGATGACTGCACTAAAATTTACCAAAATTTTAAGTTAAAGGAGCCTTAACCAAAGAATAGTGTGGCTTGAGAGTATAACTAGAAACTCTTTTTACCTCACTTTTACAAGTTCTTAGCATGTATGTATTGACCATATTAATAATTAATATAGGATATGTGCTTAGAGAATTGACTTGTCTATTATTTTTATAATATATATGTGAATGATTCATTTGTACTAGAAACCCACACCATTTAATCCCATAAATTGAAATGAATCATTTGAAGAGGAAATATTTCCAAATTATGACAAGAATGTTCTTAAGGACACAAATTTATCACGTTCCTACCATTACTTGCCACTGAATAAAGTTTTCAAAATTTCTGTATTTCTTTGTTGCTTGGTTCATCAAATAACCAGAGAGTCAGAGTTTTGTGGTTACAAGACTAAAAATTACACAAGGTCAAAATCAAAGGTTTTATTTTAGTTGCCTCTTACAGTTTTGGTGAAAACAAAACATTTTATCTCTCTTAGAGAAACTGATACTAAGGGCAAATTTTGGGGGGGCAAGATCCTCCTCTCTAGGGGCCAGAGTGATAGTAAAGGGTAAGGAATCTGCCTTGTAAGACACCAATCTGGGTTTGATTTCCACCATTCTATATGGTCCCTGACACCCACAGGAGTGAGTTCTGAGTGTAGAATTCCTGAGTGTAGAGCCAGAATTAGTCATTAAAAATTGTTGAGTGTAACTTTTAAAAGAGAGAAGTTCTCATAGCATGTGTTGCACAAGTAACTAAGAAAGATAATAATTGAAAAATAATAGCTCATACTTTAGTGAATTTTTTAACCAAGTACTGATTAGATTCTTGATATATATGATTTTATTTAACCCTAAAATTCTATTATTCTCAATATCAGTTAATTAACATGCTTGAAATTTTATTTATAGTTAATATTTCAAAATAGTCTACTTAAAATTGTGAGTAGACTTAAGAATATGATATAGAAAATGTTAAAGGAAGGAATGAGTGTCTTTGCAGATAGAAGGACGTAGTATTACATTAGAGTCTAGCTAAGTGTTCAAAGACCAAATCACAAAATCAAGGGTTTCAAGGTTCTTAGGTACTAAAAGTGGAGATGCTATTGTCTTTGTTCCTTTGCTTTCTTTACCTTGGTTTCCTCTTGTCTTTTAATCCAACTGTCTGTTTATATCTGGATTCTAAGGCTAAATCACCATCATTGAAAACCCCTGAGCTCATATTCTTATACATTCACTGCTTGAAATGAAAGACTTATCTCTTTCCCATAAATTTAAATTGCTTAGAAAATCTAGAGCCAGATTGGCACCACAGCCTGATTTAGATTATTCATTATGGGCCTGTGTTCTTTGATGAGTAACCTTTGCCTAAGATTGAATTTAATCCCAGAAGAAAAGATACCAGGCAAAGCAAGCAAAAAATTATCTACAATAATCAACTGCACATTATACAACTGATTCATCTTCACTAAAATTATGAATTAACTGTACTGATATCAGTAGTTTACCTTTTGTAAAGATAAATTGTTATTCAAGTACACAATTTGAATATAATCTAGAGTAAAAAACCAAGTGGATATAATACTTGTGCTATTTATGAGAATGGTATTGAGGTTTTAAAAAGTAGCCAATAAATTTATTCTAAACACATTATAGTTATCAAGGTTGATCAAGCCTAAAATATTCCTGTCACCAAAAAAAAGGACTGTCTTTAAGGTCAATAAAGAAAGTAGAGTTTACTTCTGAACTTTAAGAAAGCACTATATTAAGTCTATCAAATATCAAAGAAACACTACTTAATTGATTCACAAGCATATTTGGATTGACATTAAAAAAACACAAGCACTTAAGTATAGCAAAGAATAACATGCATATTCTAATAATTTGATGGGTAAGACACTCAGCTAAATGTGAGTTTTTTGCAGAGCTTAATACATTAAAAAAAACTTAGATATGGGGCTGAAGAGATACCATGGAGGTAAGGCGTTTGCCTTTTATGCAGAAGGTCATCGGTTCAAATCCCAGCGTCCCATATGGTCCCCCGTGCCTGCCAGGAGCAATTTCTGAGCATGGAGCCAGGAGTAACCCCTGAGCACTGCCGGGTGTGACCCCCCCCCCAAAAAAAAACTTAGATAAAACTGAAAACTAGTTGGGGGCCGAAACCGTGAAGCAGCAGTAGGACGTTTGCCTTGCATGAAGCTGACCCAGGTCAGACCTAGGTTCAATCCCCCAGTGTCCCATATGGTTCTCCAAGCCAGGAGCAATGTCTGAGTGCATAGCCAGGAATAACCCCTGAGCGTCCCCAGTTGTGGCCCCAAAACAAAACAAACAAACAAAAAAACCCTGAAAATTGGCAACCTACAGGGCATTTCAGAATACTACTAAAGAGTAAAGTAATGATGGCACAGGGGTTAGGTATTCACCCCACCTTGATTTTATCACAGGGCCTTTGAACATCTCAAGCTCTGAGGATTCCTACTTTACCTAAGGGCACTGCCTTGGTGGACTTGTTGGTCACTATCAATACCCAGGCAATACCTCATTTCCTTGAGTCAAGAACAGTTGAGCAAGGATTGCCAGGAATGGTTCCCTAGAGTCCCTATTGTGGGGCCATGCATAGGCATCTCCATTAAAGGGGATTCAGAGGCCCACCAGATGTATTTTCCTGCAGTGGAGAACTGAATATTCCCCACAGGATTTCCTCAAAAGGTCCGCTAAGGATGCTTTGCCCCTGCATGGAGAGTTGAGGAATGCCCAAAGAGATATTTCTGAGATACATATTATGGTACCAATATTATATTCCCTTCATATTATTTGGCCTTAAAATTAATTCTCCCTTCTGCTGATATTTACAGGCAAAATATAGCCTTTATTAAAACCTCTTACCTGGATAATATTTAGCACCAAATCAAAGACAATATTTTTCTCTTTTTTTAAATGTCCTTGCAGCCTCGTTTTCTGGGATACAAGGGCGTAGCCAGAATGCAGATCCTGGGTTATTGACTTTTCCCAGAAAATGGGAACTATACCTTAGTAGTGGATTTTGTTCTTTCTTTCACTTGATCTCTAAAATTATAGAGCCCATCCCAGTGAGGATAGTATTTCTAGATTTTTTTCTACTTCTCACTAATCCCTCATTTTGCATCTGAAGTTAGTTTGCAAAGAGCTGCCTTGAGTTGTGACTTTCTCCTTTGTAACTCATAATTCTTACTGCTCACACCTATATCGTAATATATTGTTTATTGTTAAACTGTACTTTGTAATCGTAAACATTCTTCTCAATACCTATGACTGGCTTTTACCCTCTTATAAAACTCATAGCTTAGAGATTAAATTTGTCACACACACATGTCAGAACATGTTGTTCCCATGCAATTCATTTGTGTGGTCTCATTTATTTCATATTTTGTCATCTGTGTGTCCGCTCTCCTCAAAGAGGACTCAAAAGAAGCCCTTTAATGCATCCGGACTCCAAGAGTCAGTCCACAAGATCTGGTGGACCAAAGCTAGCCTGCAACAATCTGTGGGCACACCCTCACCCCCTTATCTCCCAAAAAAGCACAAACATGATAAAACAATATTTTTGTGACTGCACCTATTTCTGGTATTGGCACTTAATGGTATTCTGCTCATGGACAACTTCTGGCAGGGCTTAGGGACCTATGGCATGCTGTGGATCAGCCTCCCAGCTGCCACATAGATGATAAGAGCCTGATACTATCAACCTCCAAGTTATCTATCAAAATCTAAATTATCTGGGTCTTTTATTTTTGTATTGGCACTTTCTTTTTTTCTTATTTGAGAGCCACAAATGACTGTGCACAGTACTTATGCCTGGCTTAATTAGTGGCTAGCAAGGCAAGCATCTTGCTTAGTTTACAAGCATCTTGCATAGTTGTTGAACATATGAGCACTAATAATTATATCTACCTTTCTGAAAAAGAAATTTGTGATAGTAGTGAGAGACTAAAATTTAAGATCAGTCAGGCAGAGAAAAAGTAGATCAGGTAATGAATGCACTTGCCTTATATCCTTATACACTGTTGACCCAGGTTAAATCATGCTATCCTATAAGATTCTGAAAGCATTACAAAGATTAATTACTGAGTATAGAGCCAGGAATAATCCCTAAGCATCGCCAGGTGTAGCCTCTACTCCTCCATATATATATATATATATATATATATATATATATATATATATATGACCAAGATAATTTGGAATTTGATAAATAGCTTGGGGTTTGATAGTGAGTCAGACCTTTTTCATGTATGTGGCAGTCTGGAAGGTTGATCCACAGCATGCAGTAGATCCCTGAGTCCTGTCAGAAGTGGTCCATGAGCCCATGAGCACAGAACCACATCTTGTTTAAATATTAAGGCTAAGATATCCTGGAACCCCTATCAACATTTATATCAATTGGCAAGCATGGTTAGAGTGATTTTTCAGAGCTGATCAGTAATTTTTTAATTTTCTTAAAATTAGAGCCGCTGATTTTTAAAATTCTAGGCACTTTGTTGTTTTGTTTTTGAGCCACATCCGTCATTGTTTAAGGGCTACTTCTGGCTCTATACTTAAGAATTACTCCTGGTGCTACTCCAGTAACTATATTAGATCCTGGAGATTGAACTTGGTTCTGCTTTGAGCAAGACAATTGCCCTATTTGCTGTACTGTTGCTGCTGCTCCAGGCATTTTTGCTTTTATTGGTCCCTTTCTATAGGTGCTTGTTTGGCACATAGCCTGCCTGGACTACATTCCTGGTATTACATATGGTCTCCCCAAAGCTGGTATTGGATCAGAGAAGGTGAAGTGCTTGCCTTGCATGTAGCCAACCAAGGTTCAATTCCCAGAATCCTCTATGGTACCTTGAGCATTATATTTATTAGGTAGTACACCAACTATCCCCAAGAGCTAAGGATGTCTATGACTAAAATCATACCTCTTATCTTTAAAATATATATAAAAAAATAAAAGTCCAGCTTTGAACCTAGCTCTATTAGGTATCTGGCACATCTGGGGTAAGAATTATTATAAAACAAAAGATCTAAAATATTAATGACTAAATCAAATGTTCTACTACTCAGTCAGAATTAGTACAAAGCATCTTTGCTTCCAATTAAATAGTATGTTGAAACAAATGTTGTAGTTAAAAATTTAGATTGGACTGAGCACAACATAAAATTAGCAATTCCTAAGGAATCTTATATTATTCCTGTTAAAGAAATAAGTTGGCTAAATGGAATTTGCCTTAGAATATATTTAACATTTGGTGGTTAATCTGATGTCACATTCTATAGTCCAAGGCACAAAAGCTAAATAAACAGTTGGGAGTTAGATGACAGAAATAAATATCCTTGTTCTAAACAAAATGAAACCATTTTTACATTATTCATTTAGTCCTTCAAAAAATACTAATTTATGCTTCCTGTATTAGCTGCTAGGGAATAAGTCCAAGCTTAGAGATGAATAAACCTGGTGAGTTTAGAAACCTCCAAACAATTCCTTGGGCTAATTCTCTGAGTGTGCTGTAAAGATGATCTTGATGACTCTAAAATAAAAAGGTCAGATTTAGAAGAGGTTTGTTGCCTCATTAAAGTGTTTTATTTTATTTTAAAATAACGAGGATTTGACATAATAATTTAATGGAGAAAAGAAGTGATTTATATAATATAACATATTTTCTAATTTTCAGATTTTCTAATATAAATTAGAAAAATATCTTCAGTGCTAACATGTAGTATTGGAAAATCTTGCTCTTGGACCACAGTGATAGTACAGAAGTAGGGCATTTGCCTTGCACATGGCCAACCCTAGACAGACCCTGGTTCGATCCCCAGCATCCCATATGGTCTCCAAGCCTGCCAGGAGCGATTTCTGAGTGCAGAGCCAAGAGTAACCCCTGAGCACCACCAGCTGTAACCCAAACTAGCCCTCCCCCCCAAAAAAAAAACCCAAATAAACAAAAAACCCTTGCTCTCAGTATAGAACAGTGCTTCTCAATTATTTTCTGTCATGCCCCCCATGAAGAAAACATTTTTCTTCTTCTAATAGTAAATAGTATCTTTATTTAAAAAAAACTTTAACATACAAAACAAAAATATATAAAATAATTTGAGCTGATTTTTTAATTAGAGGCGATGTCTGAATTAATGGTTACAATGAGAAAAGTTTTGCAATTCACAGCTTTTCGAAGCGGGGTTTGAAGCAGTACACAGCAATTCTCAGCTCCAGAGACATAAAGAGACATGAACATGGGGCTTACCTTGTTATGACAATGTTTGCCAAGGTCAAACGCGCCCCCTTATACTATTTGAGAATCACTGGTATAGCACCACCTGAGGAGCCTCCATTCCCTTATTTCTTTCTAATTAAAGAGAAACTTTACTTTCAAATCAAGCCAAGGCCCAGTCAAAGGATTCCTATTTAGTTAGCCTCAGGCCCCAAGTATAAAGTGCTTTAAAAACCATTTAGGCGACTCTAAGGTGTAGTTTGGAGAAACAGTGCTAAGACTACACTAAAACAAGACTGCTTTATGATAAGTGAGCAATAATAGAGAACTACACCAGAGAAAATTGCATAGAAAATGAAGGAATTTGGTTGGTTGGGATCTAGTAGCTTAAGTTAAAATCTCTGTTCTCAGGATCTAGCCACATGGCTCCACCGTGTGGTTAAACTGTGATGTAACAAGCCAGGTGATATTTTCTGGTGATTCGGTTTTGCTGTTAGCATGAGAAAATTTTTGGAAATTAATTGAAACTCCAAAGATAGCGTGTAGGTTTTAGAAAAATGTTTGACTACTGAAAATATAAATATTTTATTCACACTTGATACAATGATTTCCATATAAAATTTCTTTATAAATTTCTTTGGGACAATATTTATGGAAAAAGCTTTTATTTGTATCTTACTAAGTAAAAAGAAAATTTCAAATAGTGAAATGGCCACATTTATTTTTCATAAAATCTATAGAAAGTATTTCTTTGAGATATTGAAATGCCAAACTTTAGTCCACAATTGCTTTTTAATTCTATAGAACACTTGAAATGTGCTTTATACTCATACCATTATTATTCTTTACTATATTGAAATAAGTCTTGTGTAAATATTGGAGAGTTAGAAAAATTGATTAACTTTTATGATCGCAGGAGTTTCTCATCTATTTTTAAGTGCTCTCATATTTCTCTTTAAAAGCTCGGCATATAGGGTTTTGAATGGCAAAATAGAACATCTTCATAGTCTGTAAACTTTCATACATGATTGGTTTAGTAATTTATCAACATCTCTTCAAACAAATTCTGAAAATATAATCATTAAACTAGTGAAATTAATATTGCATCTCTCTAATCTACAGTTTGCAAAATAAGTAATTTTTCACTCATAATTAAGTTATATTTTTCATTCAAAAATCAGTGTCAAAGTTAAAAATCAGTGTCAAATTTTAATTCTGATTTTATTTAACATGACAATCCAAATATTTATATTTTCTTCAAGAATGTTCTTTATTTTAAAGGTAATATAATCCTCATCAAAAATAAATAAAATATAGTTAAAATAAATTCATTCTAAAAATGTAATATAGTAAGACTAATCACCAAACTTAATCTTATACTATCCTGTTAAAATTCCTTTCTAGATGTGGAAATGTAATACAATAAATATTTTAGAACAAATACCCTATATAAGGTAGTAGGCAAACATCACAGGACTTAGAGGTCTAAAAATTTCTCTTTTGGTATACTTAAAATTTCATAAAAGATTTAAAATAGTCACTTTGTTTGTCTGTTTGTTTTTTTTTGGGGGGGGTCACATCTAGTAACGCTCAGGGGTTACTCCTCTGAGTTCAGAAATCACTCCTGGCAGGCTGTGATATCAAGATTGAATCTGGGTCCATCCCAGGTCAGTGCCTGCAAGGCTAAAAAGCCCTTCTGCTGTGCTCCAGCTCCGAAAAGTCACTTAAAAAAATCAAACAAAAAGGCAGCACAAGAAACATTTAAAGGCCAAAAGAATGGAACTAATATATGCAAAAAGAAACAAGAGATTACAGCAAGCTGTAAGTGTTTGGAGAAGGAACTAAAGAAGTTTCGTTTAAGCTAGATGGGCCCAGAATAAATCAGTATAAACAAAAAAGATAGGATAGGTGCAGTCAGGGGTGGTAAGAGTGAAAAATTGAGAAATATGATGCAGTTTGCATACCCCCAGCAATGGCTTAAACCAGTGTTTGTTCCAAATGTAGAATCTTGGTCTCAAACAAATGAACTCAAATTCTGTATTTTAACAAGATAACGAAGGTGATTTGTATTTATATTAAAAATTTTAAAGGCCTCTTAGAACATCATTCAGACAACTTATTCCCCTCTAATGGGTTAGTCAAATTTATAATTGTTTATTTTTCCTGGTCAGATGATCTCTATCTCAACTACCTTTGAAGCTTAGCATGAAAGCAGTAATAGGGGTTAACACATAGAAGAATGAGCATGGCTGTGCTCCATTAAGATTTTATTATTGATTTTATTTATCAGTGAATGTTAATTTTATGTGTCAACTTGACCAGGCCATGGGGTGCCCAAGTATTTGAATATTGTTCTGAGTACATTTGAGGATATTTCTAGAAAAGAAAGTATTTGAATTTATAGATTGTCAACCAAAATGCTATTCTGATGATAGGTGGTGGGTCCCTCCATTTTGCTGGGGAGTTGAAAGGAAAAAAATGAAAGGTAAAGGTGAATTCCTTTTCTCTGCCTATTTCTTTTCCTGCTGTGATTATATAAATGGGACCAAAACTTAGGCCATCAATTCTTTGTGGGCTTCTATTTGCAGACTGCTGATCATGGAACTTAGTTTTTGTAAATTGCATAAGCCAATACCTTTAATAAGGTCTTCATTTTTTTTTTCCAGTCAGGGAAGGATAGTGGATCTGTCAGGCAGTGTTTTGTTCTCTACCAGCAATATTTGGCCTACAATAGAGAACTAATAATTGAGTGCTCTGCTTGGCCCTGGGGTACTGTTTGAGCTCACTTCTGCTAAGGACCACCCTGATATCACCCTGAAGTGATCCAGGGCCCCAGGGCTATATTTTAAGGTAATTGGGGACTTTGTCACATACATAGCAAGTGCTGTAGGTCTTTAAGGAACCTCTCAGGCTCCTCTTCAATTATTTTTATCATCTAAATGCTCTTTTATAAACCAACAGAATAATAATACCTAAATAATATCTAAAGAGGATAAAATTTCATAACTATCACCAAAGGATATTATTATTATTTTTTATTTTGGAACCACACCTGGCAGTGTTCAGGGGTTACTCCTGGCTCTACACTCAGAAATTATTCCTAGGAGAGTCAGGGGACTATGGGAGGAGCCTGGCATGGAATCTGGGTCAGCAAATGCTCTACCCACTATTATATTGCTCCAGCCTCACAAAAGGATATTTTGTTTTTGTTTCGGCTCTACGCTCAGAAATCACTCCTGGCATGCTCGAGGGACTATATGGGAATATGGGACATCGAGAAACGAACCACAAAGGGATATTTTAATTCAACTGGTAAATAATGGATTTTTCTTTCCTTTTAATTTCAAAGAAATAGTTATTAATCATCTTTTTCAAATTGATTTTAAATTTCACCATGGTCTATGCAAACATACCTAATACCACATATGATTAAGTAACTACTATTATTTTCTCCTATAAACCTGCATTAAAACTATAGTTTTTTTTTAACGAACCTTACAGAAAAAGATGTTGATTCTCTTAAAAAAATAAAGTGCTGTATTTTTTCCCATAACCCTGAAAAATAGTGCAGTGGGTAGGGCACTTGCCTTTCCAATCCTGAGCCCAGATAGAAGTGATCCCTAAATGTAGAACCAGGAGTAAGACATGAATACAGTTTTATTTGTGCACAATGCTACCACAATAAAATTTTATTTATAAAGAATATATAAAATCTTTAAAAAAAAATCAAATGCAGGGCCAGAGAGATAGCATGGAGGTAAGGCGTTTGCAGAAGGTCATGGTTCAAATCCTGGCATCCTATATGGTCCCCCGTGCCTGCCAGGAGCAATTTCTGAGTGTGAAGCCAGGAGTGACCACTGAGCGCTGCCAGGTATGACCCCCCCCCAAAAAAAAATACTACAATCACATCCTTTCAATGGGGCCAGTGAGGTGGCGCTAGAAGTAAGGTGTCTGCCTTGCAAGTGCTAGCCAAGGAAGGACCGCGGTTCGATCACCCAGAGTCCCATATGGTCTCCCCAAGCCAGGGGCAATTTCTGAGGGCTTATCCAGGAGTAACCCCTGAGCATCAAACGGATGTGGCCCAAAACACCAAAAAAAAAAAAATCAAATGCATTGACACAATTGAAATTGTAGTTCTCAAAGTGTAGTAGTTCAAGATCCTAGATTTATCCAGTAACTAGTTAGAAATTCAATTCTTGGGCCTGATGAAGATTGGGATCTGGGTGGGCCCCAGCAAACAGTATTTTACAAAGTTTTTGTGTTTATATGATGAGTTTTAAAATTCAAAACGTCTGTCAAACATCAATGAGTCAACTCACTGGTGAAGTTATTCATATAATCCATGGAAACCCAGATGGTACTTTGTTCATCCAATCTTAATGCCTTAGTTGGTGATCAGAGCTGTTTCATGCTTGGGGCACATAAAAATAAATAAAATTCAAATTTCACTGAGCTTTAACTCTTGTTAAAGTACCTGTTTTCACTCATCTCCATTTCAGAATCAATGGATGAAAATCTCTGACTAGAATTCAACAAGTCCTATATTTATTCATATTTAAAAGATACTACATTAAAGTTGCTGCTTCTTTCATCTTATCACCCATCTAAACTGAGCTTTTGCTAAATTCTGTATTACATTTACAAAAAACTTTCAAACAATGCTGATAACTAAGATTTTTATAAAGGTTTTCTGACCATATTCTATTGAACACACAAATATATACAAATGCATTATATCTCCTTCAGACGTTATACATACTATAACTTCCAAGGTTACTAAGTAGCAAGTAGTAAATCTAGGATTCTAATTTCAGATTCAGATCTACTGATTTGGATCTAATAAAATGCTGGATCTATACTATATCTACATTGCTACACTGTTTAAAACTATACTGAAAATAACAAGATAGTATTTTTTTTTTATAGAAGATGGATTATAGAAGATGATTGGTATAAGAACAGAATAAGGTAACTCCCAGTCAGGTTGTTACAAAACTAAGGTTAATTCTGGTTTGTTTGTTTGTTTGTTTTTGATTAATAATGTCTAAGAAGCATCCCACAACAATTATATTTATGTTAGCCACCTGTTTCTGGCCAATAGAAGGGACTCTAAGCCTTATACTAAACCATGGCTGGTTGGGACTAAATGGACAAAGCTCTTGATTTCCTTTGGTTTCAAGCCACCACAATAGGGTTTGCCTACATTACAACAGGTATCGAAACTCAGGGATAAGACATTGTCACCACCCCCTTATTGTTACTTGACTGACATTATTTGATTATAAAGAGGAGACAGTATTTGTTTATGTGATAAATATTCTACTGCATTGAATGACCCTGAGAGAGAGGCACTGTGAAGTAACCATATTTATGTCCCTATCAAGATCACCACTGAGGTATGTAGCAATAGTAAGGACATTTGCCTTGCAAGTAGCTGTCCCAGGTTTAATACATGGTACCCCAAGACAGCCGGGATAATTCCTGAGTGCAGAGTCAGGAGTATTACTTAAATACTGCCAAATGTACCCCCAAAACAAAAACAAGACAAAAAATACCACCACCAAATTATTAGTAACAGAGCTGGACTATAATGGAAGTTTTATAAACTATGCTGAGTAGACCTTGTATATGCAAAATTTGCTTTTCATTATGTTTTCAAGTTTCTTTACACATATATTTCATATAGTTCTAAAACAAAAATTGTTTCAAATTGGTGAGGGGATGGGATCACATTTATGTCAAGAATGATTTTTAAAATTCCATTTCGTCTTTTTATTTCTTTTCTTCAAGTAGTATTCTGCATTGGAAAAAAGTAGGTATTTGTTGCAGGCAATTTCTTTTCTTCCCTTAGTTGTATTTTGACAACTGGGGAGGGAGGGCTTTCAAGTTAATACTAATTATCTGTCTAAAATAAAATTTATGAGTTATGAGATCACCCCATCAGTATTTCTACCATCAGGCAGACAGGTCTGAAGAAGCAAGGTAGACACAAAGGATTAATAAACCAAGCCAGTCAGGAAAGAATCATGGAGTCAGTCAGCCTTTCTCCTCATGGTCTCTCCAAGTACACCAAGCCAAAAACTGACCTTTTTTTTTATTAAACTAATATCAATTCATTAGTAAAGGAAAGGTCGAGAGAGAGAGAGAGAGAAAGGTTGAGAGAGAGAAAGGTTGAGAGAGAGAGAGAGAGAGAGAGAGAGAGAGAGAGAGAGAGAGAGAGAGAGAGAGGTACCTATCCAGGTGGGCATGTCAAAGGAAGGGGATTAAAAAAGAGGAAGTTAGAAGAATATATTTTGGGTTAATAGTTGGGTGTCATTTTACAATGTGAAACATATTGAATTATAAAAAGATTACAATATTGTTTTAATATCATTGGAAAATTAAATTTATTATAAATATCACAACCTAAATTAGTTGGTGAAAGGGTTAAATTTCATGTCAGATTGTATTCCCCTCAGCCCAAACCACCCCCAGGGAATTTCTGGCTATGTTGTCTTCTTTTCTGGTTTTCAAGTTCCCACAGACTTGTGAACTATGTAAAAATTGTTTAACAAATTCTTCTTACATCAGCCAGATTTTACTTCTGTTACTTGTAGCATATTGAGAGTCCTGTGTGGCTCTACCAGCGACTTGCTTTGTCCTCCAAAATAAATCATACTCATTCTCTTGGTTGTACTTTGATCTTTGTTAAGAACAGCATTGTTAAATTACAGATTCTGCCCATCTTACATAAAGGATAGAGGAGATTATGAGTGTTTTGACAGCAGTCATTTGTTACTATGAAGAGACAGCGACATGAAGATCACCTTTAAGCTCATCACTGTATTGTCATTGGGTGCATGGCTTCTAAAAGCTAAACTTCCTGCCAGCATTACTATCTTATTTATTCTGCATGTGTATACTAGTAGAATTACCACTCTGTCACTATTGGATATTTGTTTTGTGCTGTAGGCGTCTTGCATCTCAGCAATCCTAGTGGGATGGAGTCCTTTCACGGGAGGAAAACGGGTAACATGAGCGGCCAAATATGAAATATGAAATAAATGAAACCACACAGAGTATGTGGGGTCAACACATTTCTGGCAGGAGAGCGACAAGTTTAATTTTTTGAGCAGGGGAATTTATAGGGGTAAAATTAGCCACAGGTGAAGAATAATTGTAATCACAAAGCCTAGTATAACAATAACAATACCTAAGCTATGGGTGTGACTAAAAATTCTAAGTTATAAGAGAGAAGTTCACAACTCAAAGTAACTCTTTGCAAGCTTACTTTAAATGCAAAATCAGGATTAGGAAGAAGTAGGAAATATCTAGAAACTTGATCTTTCTAGGCTGGACCCTATAGTTATAGAGGTTAAGTGAAGGGAGGAACCAAATCCCCAAGAATGAGCTTCCCTATATCTAAAGGAGGGTCAAGATCTGCATTCTGGTTATGACCTTGATTACCAGAAACTAAAGTAGCAAAGAGAAAAATTGTCTTTGCTTTTAGGGATGGCTATATCCAGAAAAAGGGGTACTCAAATAAACTTTGGTGCTGGAATTTCTGAGCCAAATTATTATTATTTCACCTGATATATACAAAGGAGAGATAGTCAAATACTGGCTGAAAATGTAATGCCAAGCATCTCTTTGGAAATTCCTCAACCATCCACGCAGGGGAAAAAGACGGTCCACAGCGGACCTTTTGAGGAACCTCATGGGGGTTATATTAGTTCTACCCACAAGGAAAATCTGAGGATACATCTGGTGGGCTGAGCCCCCTAAAAGCTTAGGTATGCCCTGGCAGTTTTGTAGGCCAGATTTATATTGTTTATTATGGCCAATTTCTTGTGGTGCAGAATATTCTGTTTCAGCATCAATTTTATTCCTTTTCCTCTATGCAGAGGCAAGGATTCATCATATGAGACTAACCCATCATGCCAGATTTTAAAGTTAAAGAAAAAGTACATGTTTTAAGAACACAGATAAAATTTATTCTCCCACACCCTTTTTGTTCCTCTGTGATTCTTAAATCATATACTGTAGGAAAATATAGATAGAAAGTATAGATGTACTTGAAAAACAAAATCTAAAAGTTAAACTTTTAGTAGCATGTAAGAAAACGTTTACTTAAAATTTTAAGATTTATTTTAAATATTCTCAAGTTACACATTTTGTTTGTTTGTTTGGGCCACATCCTGTGACACTCAGGGGTTATTCCTGGCTACGCGCTCAAAAATCACTCCTGGTTTAAAAGACCATATGGGATGCCGGGGGATTGAAACAAGGTCCGTCCTAGGTTAGCATGTGCAAGGCAAATGCCCTACCACTTGCACCACTGCTCCCACCCCTCAAGTTACACATTTTTTAATTAATCCATCACCCTTACAATTCTTATTTTCTTTTCTCCTATATTGACAGCCTCTGTTTATTTGACTTTTTTTAAGTCGCTAATAACCAAAAAGATAGTACAGTGGGTAAGGTGTTCATCTACCTCTAGTTTGATACACTGGCACTACTGAAGGTCCCCTGAACACCACCAGGATTGATGGCCTTCAAAAAACAAACAAGAAGTCACTAATTCCTCTTAATATTCATTTCTGCATAATGAAATGAAATTGCTTTGTCTTCCAATTTTAAATGTTTCTTTTACACTTCTAGGAAGTATAAATTCTATTATGTCCCATATTAATATCTCCATTAATAGCAGGGAGTTTTGATTTAAAATTAAAAAAGGAATAAGGAGTGAGGGAGAATTGATAACTATAATAATCATTTCTTTATTATTATGTTTTAGTTCTTTCTTAACATGAACAATAAAATACACAATGAAATAAGGAGAGGAAAGCACTTGCCAATTTTCAGTTGGGACTAGAAATAAAAATAAATAAGCCATTCAAGTTCTAAGTCTATAGTATATCTTTGGTTGTAGAAATGGCATAGGAAATAGTTTATATTAGCAGGCTGAATAGGGGAATGCTACTCAGGCAGACTGACAAATGCACCCATCCAACCTGCTCATCTTAATAAGACACATTACATATGAGAATTGTGTCAGGAAATCAGCAATGATTTATTCTACAAATACTTAACTCAGAAACACTCCATTCCACATTTTCAAAAATGTGGTCAATTTTAATTATCAGACCATTTTATGATATGGGTTTTTAAAGAATATCTATACAGTAACACCAGAGTTTCCCCCCAAATATTTGTATTTCTAAATTAATTATGGCATTGAACAACTTTAGCCTATCCCTGTGGAATTCTGATTCTGGCATTTTTCCAAATGTCCAATTTTAATTCCCTTTGAATAAAAAGAGTTATTTAATGCCTTTCAGAAAACCCAAGAAGACACAAATAACATGGCATGTACTAATAATAAACATAAAATTTAATAGGTGTTCAGTTATCTAAGTGATGTCTTTTCCAGATTATCCTTCCTACCTATGTGTTTTTCATTTAAAATTATTATTCTACATTATAGAAGTTTTGGGTGTTCACAATCCACTGACCTTATTACTTGTATTTCCCCTAACATAAATCATTGTTCTCTCTTGATCTCTCTAGCCTTTGCCCCCTTTCCAACTTACTAACATGTTCAAGGAATATGAGAAATTCAAACAACACTGGCAAATTCTAACTTCAGTTGACCTCATTAAATAAAACAAAAAAAATGTTTCCCTTAAGTATCGAAAATAAATATTTAATAGAAAATAAAGGTATTCCATTATCTTTTGGGGTGTTTGCTATACTCAATGATGCTAAAGAATCACTCCTGGTGGGGTTGAGGACCATAAGTTTGACCAGGTCAAATGAGTACTAGCTTGTTTAATCTATCTGCTCTTTCTAGACCTAAACCCCTTGAACCTAATCTATATCTGATTTTATTTTATTTTTTAAATTCCTGGAATCCAGATGGTCCCCCAAGCCCACCAAAAGCGACCTCTGAATTCAGGGACAGGAGTAGTAGGCCTTGAGCACCTCTGGGTATAACCAAAAACCAAAATCAAAATCAAAAAGAAAAACTCTATAGGTAAATCAAATTTTGTAATCTGATGCATGATTCACAGGAGAATAAGGTATACTAAATATTAAATAGAAATGTATTAAATTAAGCAAGAGGGAAACTTATGGCGAACATTTTGATGTATAGTTTTGATCTCGAATGTAAAACGACTTGTAGGAATAAGAATGTACAATCTCCTAAATGTGAAATATATCTTACTTGTTCTTTTGGACAATAACAAAGATATGGAAATATCAAGAGAACTCTAAAAAACTACCAGACCCCAGAGGGGGCTTAAAGAAGTAAATGGGGAAAATACTGAGTTCTCATTTGCAGGGTGAGGGAAAAGGCTAAGATAAATACAAGGTCAAGATCAATACAAAATAAATAACAAAGATCAAGGCAAGGGCACATTAGAGCCAACATATATGTGTGTGTAATATGTGCCTATATTTCTAAATACATATTGTTCCTATTTTCCATTTTCATCTTCCAGTTTCTCTGCAGCCTAGAGATTTTGGCTGTTGCTCCAGGCACTTTCTTCCTTAAAATGAACAAGAACATTTATCTGCTCCAAGATCACTCACAGAGGAATTCAATTCTCAAACCTTTACTTTGTAATCGTCACCTTTTCGGTGGGGCCTTTTTGGAAACCTATTTAAGAAGACCTTGGAAAGACCTTTTTGGGGATCTTTTGGGGTGCTGGGGGGTGGTTTTTGTTGTATAGTTTTGTTTTTGTGTTTGGGGGGGACCACACCCGGTGACGCTCAGGGGTTAATCCTGGCGATGGGCTCAGAAATCGCTCCAGGCTTATGGGGGAACCCTATGGGACGCCATAAGAGGGATCGAACCTTGGTCCGTCCTAGGTTAGCACTTGCCTTTAGCATCACCGCTCCATCCCCAAGGCCCAGTTCTTTGGCGCGCCCTCTGACTTTCCCCTTTAAATCTTAAATGGAGGGGCGGAGCTAGAAATCACGCCCCGAGGATGGCAGAAAGGGGCGGGGCTACGCCCCTAGGCCCCGCCCATTCAGTCCCAGTCGGCCGCGAGGAAAACACGCGAGACGTTCCTCTCCGGGTCGGTTCAGGAAACGCGGCGGACGGCGGGCGACGGGCGGCCTGAGCACGTGGTCGTGACGTCAGCGCGCTCGCTCGCGCGGTGGGTGTCCGCGGAAGCCGCGTAGAGCTTCATTCACCCAGGGAGTTGGCGGTGCCTGAAGGAGCTTCTTTTGCCTCTTCACTTCCTGGTCCCGGTGGCTCTCACGGCGAGATGTATCACAACAGTAGCCAGAAGCGGCACTGGACGTTCGCCAAGGAAGAGCAGCTCACGCAGCTGCGGGCGGATGCCAACCGCAAATACAAATGCAAAGTGGTGGCGAACGGGAAGGTGAGAACCCCACACACAGACACAGACACACACCCCAGTTTCTTTGGTCATTGCTATTCCCCTCACTTCAGCCCTACTTTGGCCGCACTTCCGGGCCCACTGGCTGGGCCGCCGCGCCGCAGGTTGGCAGCGCTAGTTGAGCGCCTCGTCCGGGCGGGAAGACTGACTGTGCCTGCTCGGCCCCCGTCGTTCTGAAGGAGGTTTCAAGGGGCCCAAGGGAACCCGGGGCATCGCTCGCTATTGCTCGCAGACTCGCACTGCAGACTGGACCAGGAGGGAAGCGGACTCCGCCAGAAGTGCTTTTGAGTTGTGGGTGGGCGGGTGGGTTGCTGCCGCTGCTGTGTGCAACCCAGGAAGCCAGCCCGAGAGCAGCAGCATGCTGCGCGGGCCATTGCCTGTGGCCTGCCAGTTCTTTGGACGTCTCGTTGCTTAGAGAGATCCCCGCGCATCTCTGATCGCATCTCTCTCCATTAGTGTCCCATGAAGTTCATTCACGCTTTTGCCAGTAGGCTGTCTGGAATCTACCTGGACAGAGATTTGATTTGGTTTGGTTTGGTTTTGACAGGAAAAGTGCTTTAATCCTATACTGGCACTAAGCCACTAAAGGTGAATTTTTTAATCTTCAATGAAGTGCTTATGTGTGTATATGTATATATATATGTGCTTATATATATATATACATATAAATATATATTAGCACCCTGATAACAAGCA
The DNA here is from genome assembly GCF_024139225.1 of Suncus etruscus. Lineage (NCBI taxonomy): Eukaryota > Metazoa > Chordata > Mammalia > Eulipotyphla > Soricidae > Suncus > Suncus etruscus. The sequence continues at coordinate 143,377,614 of NC_064849.1, read as the reverse complement.
CGTTTGTAGTTGGGTTTTAGTTATAATAAGGAACACTCTTCAACAGTGCTACATTGCTAATACCAGTGCCCCCCATCTCCTCCACCCCTTGCCTGTATTTGAGACAGGTATTCTGCTTCTCTCACTTCTTTTTTTTTTTGGGGGGGGGTGTCACACCCGGCGGTGCTCAGGGGTTACTCCTGGCTGTCTGCTCAGAAATAGCTCCTGGCAGGCACGGGGGACCATATGGGACACCGGGATTCGAACCAACCACCTTTGGTCCTGGATCGGCTGCTTGCAAGGCAAACGCCGCTGTGCTATCTCTCCGGGCCCTTATACTGTAGATTTTTATTTTTTAATTTTTTTTCTTTTTCTTTTTCTTTTTTTTTTTTTTTTTTCTCTCACTTCTTAAGATGGTCATGATGGTTGTCAGTGTACTTGCTACTCTAACTGCACTCACCACTCTTTGTGGTAGGCTTCAGATCCTGGGCCTGTCCTTCCAGCCCTCTCATCTCTCTTGTCTCTGGATATTATTACAATAATGTCTTTTATTTTTTCTTGAATCTCACAAATGAGTGAGACTGTTCTGTGTCTCTCTCACTCCCTCTGACTGATTTCACTCAGCATAATAGTTGTTTTGTTTTTGTTTTTGTTTTTTTACACCGGGAGGCCCCGCGATGATCTCCAGCAGTTGCTCAGCTTGGCTGGCCAGATGTCATGCCTGAGGGCTCCCTGTTGTGCTCCAGGGTTACCCTCAGATGGTATTTTGGCGATGAAACTTAATACAGCATGTGCATGCACCTGGAAGCTCATTCCTAAACCCCTTCTGGGAAGACAATTTTCGTTTGTTTCTGTTTGGGGGTCACACCCAGCAGTGTTCAGGGCTCACAGATCATTTCTCATGGTCCTGGGGAAGCCTAAGCAGTGCAGGAAATCGCACCTGGGAGTGCTATGAGCAAGACTAGAGCCTTGCAACCTCTTTGATTTACTTTTGATCCGGGTAATTTCATCTCACTATTTGTGTGTATGCTGCACAAATTATCACATACTATACATTGTACTAAGTCCTTCTTAAACATTTAACATTGAGTCGAAGAGAGAGCATGCAATGGAGGTAAGACATTTGCCTTCCATGCAGAAGGACGGTAGTTCAAATCCCGGCATCCCGTGCCTGCCAGGAGCGATTTCTGAGCTTAGAGCCAGGAGTAACCCCTGAGCGCTGCCGGGTGTGACCTAAAAACCAATAAAAAAATTAACATTTATTTCTCCTAATCCTTATATTTATGAATAGCTAGCTACTTGATTATGTTCATATTACAGCAGGGGAAACTAAGGGTCACAGAGATTGAATAAACATCTCCGGGTTATTTTGCCAACCTTGAGAAGCAGCTGAACCAAGCAATCTTTAAGGAGAAGATACTTCATTTTGGTGCCCTCGGGTGTTCCTTTACAGTGAGGAAGCCAGGACTAATCTCTGCCTTTATCTTCACACTGCTCTTATGTCTCTATCACCCTCTGTATTCTTGTAATGATTCACATGATCCACATTTTATCTGATTACCCAGGGACTACCAAATGAGCATTGTCACCACATCTTTGTCGCCCCTGCTTTTTAAGTACTATTTACACAATTTTTAAAAAAAGCTTCACATAATGCTCTTTCTTTTTGCAGCAAACACGCTATAAACAGAGAAGTATTCAGTGAAATATGGGTAGGAGCCCACAGAATTTTTGTATGACTTCAACCTTAACTAATTCCATATTTGGAGACTCCTTTTCCAATAAGGTCATATTCTGAGGTACTAAGAATTTAAAACTTCACTGTATCTTTTTGGTAGTTTTGGTATCTACAGCAGGACCCAGTGGATACTTGTAAAGTTATAGTATTTTTTTTAACCATGTGATGTGTTCTGTAGTGTTTACAAGATGTGTGAAGTCATTTTTTATTTATTTAAAAATTATATAGTTTTGATTTGGGAGCTGTACTTCATAGAGCTTACTCCAGACCCTGTATTAAGGGATCATTCCTGGTGGGTCTCTGGAAACCAAATGTGGTACCAGGGATCAAACCCAGGTTGGCTTCTTTACATCAATTTATAAAGGTAGGAATTATATTTGAAATATATTGTATTCTTAGGGCTGGAGCGATGCAGATAGGGCGTTTGTCTTGCACTAAGTTGACTCCAGCATCATATAGAGCTCCCCAAATCTGCCAAGAGTGATTTCTGAGCACAGAGCCAGGCGTAACCCCCTGAGCACCACCAGCTGTGGCCCACCTCCCCCAAAACAGGAAATATATATATATTTAACCTCTGTGATCTAGTGATTATTGTGTTTAATGGTTTTACATAAATAATTGCATGCAACCTGTGAGCATATGCCCACAAACCATCATGATTGCTTTAAATTGAATGAAGCAGACGTCCACCTGACATTCTGAGAAACTGTAAAAGTGATACTGTCTATTAAATGCTTTCCCAAAGAGTTTTTGGTTATGATAGAGCAGTTCTGTAATAGAAAGTGAAGTATTTTAAATCTCTTCAAAGTTTAAAAACCATTAAATTTGAACATAAAAGATATTGAATATTTAATTTCACTTAATTTGGTTTTAATTTTCCACCTAAGGTTCTTCCAAATGATCCAGTCTTTCTTGAGCCTCATGAAGAAATGACGATCTGTAAATACTATGAGAAGAGATTATTGGAATTCTGTTCAGTGTTTAAACCAGCAATGCCAAGGTCTGTTGTGGTAAGTCATGACTGCGATCAAATATATTGTGCTTCAGCTGCTTCTGAAACCTAACTTTTTCTAGTTTCTTAGAAGTGGTGAACTTTTTATGTTAGAACCAAGTTACGGGGCTTGTTTTGTACTTGTTCCCTCAGCCCCCAGATGCATCAATAATACCTGTGGCATTGTTCCTCTTTTGCATAGGCACATTAAAATGGGAAAACATTACATATGCAAATAAGTTCTTATCTAATAGAGATAGGAACACAAATTTTGAAATGCAGTTGGGCCTTATACCCTGAATATTGGCATAATGACTTGGCTCAGGCCTCAGAAGAATGGGCATTGCGCATATACCCGAGCCATGGATACCATTTACGGAAATAACCACAATTGTCTATAACATAACCAGGAAGCAAAAAAGCAAACCTCTAACAGGGAAGACCCTACCACTGCCCTGGCATTGACTTACTCCATAGAGTGTTCTCTTAACAATCAGACACAACAACAGCAGCAACCTGCTTGCAGGGCATGGCTCTCCGCATCTAATGGTGAGGTGAAACTAGAGGATGCTCCATATCGTCCTGCCTTCGATGAAAGAAATGCACAGAAACCAGAATCTTTAACTACAGAAACCTGACACCAGTAGCAAATGTGCGAAAAAATTTCACCTGGACCAAAGAGAAAGACTCGGGTTGGACAACCTAGTATGCCTGGAGCCCAGAGTTGGTCTTCTGCCAGAAAACTTCAGGGGTAAGGTCTCCTATTTAGGCCAAGGCTTTTTTTTTTTTCATTTTCCCTATATTTTGCTGGGCCTATGCAAACAACAATTGCCACTCTCTCACTGTTATTACTGTATTTTTTTTAAACTCTTACCCTTTTAAAAAAGAAAAGAGCTTACTAAACTTTATTCTAGTGCTGTAATGAGTTCACTGGTGATTCAATAATTTTATTTTTGTTTTTTGTTTTTTGGGTTTTTTTTTGTTTGTTTTTGTTTTGGGGCCACACCTGGCGGTGCTCAGGGGTTACTCCTGGCTGTCTGCTCAGAAATAGCTCCTGGCAGGCACGGGGGGCTATATGGGACACAGGGATTCGAACCAACCACCTTAGGTCCTGGGTCGGCTGCTTGCAAGGCAAACACTGCTGTGCTATCTCTCTGGGCCCTGATTCAATAATTTTCAAAACTATACTTGCTGCTGAACTTTTTCTTCTTTCCTTTCTCTTCCATCTCTTTAGTCTTTCTTTTTTTTGGGGGGGGGGTCACACCTGGTACTGCTCAGGGGCTACTCCTGGCTCTATGCCCAGAAATCGCACCCCCCCCCCAGCAGGCTCGGGGGACCATATGGGATGCTGGGATTCGAACCATCATCTTTCAGTATGCAAGGCAAATGCCCTACCGTTATGCTATCTCTCCAGCTCCCTCTTCAGTCTTTCAATTTCTATTTTTTTTAAATCATGTTGCTTTTGGTCTTCCTAAAACAAATGTATTATGATCAGTTATGTCAACTGTGTGATGCATTTTCTTTAAATAAATTACAAAAAGAAGTGTTGAACTTTTAAACTTGTAACTTAGGTCCCTCCTTTATCAAAATTCACATTAGTTACATATATATTAATTTCAAAGTGTTTTGAGTCTGATTTCATAGTCAGAGAATTTTGAATTTTGATAAGCAGGTCACAGCATACTCATTTTATAGAGAAAATTAATAACATTACTCTCTAAGTTCCGAACTAATGAGCTGAGAACAGAATAGTCCTTTTTCAACTGTTTCACCATGTTTTGAAATAATGTGTTCATTCATCTTTATAATTATATGTCTGTGCTGAAACTTAGGCCATAAGAAATTTCTAAACCTTGATTATTAGAAACTGAAAATACATTATTGATTAAAAGTTGTCTTAATTGCTTCAGGTGTGGGTCTGGGAACCCCAGTTTATGTGCACATGTGTTTATTACAGTGATGGAAACAAGTAGTTAGAACTTTGTGAGTGTATGGACTTAAAAAAAATCTGTCCCTGCACTTGTTCCCATTGTGTATATTGCAAAAAGTATGAGTAAAGAGCCAGAGTTTTTTTATGGAATGGAAATGAAATGTTTTCATTAAATATGAAAATCTGTATTAAATTGCTTAATTATGCAGCATAAAAGAAATCTGACCCAACAGAAAATACCTACCTAGGAAGTAATCCTTTTATCAAGTTTAATACATTGAAATATTAAAAATTGAAAATAATCAAGTCCAGAAGTGTCCCATGTATTTTTGTAGTTTACTAGTCCTTCATCTAAGATAAAAGATTCACAGAAAATATAGGAGTAAGATAGAAAGTATAGAGATTAATGTGATTGCCTTGCACAAGGCTGATCATGGTTTAATCCTTGACACTGCATATGGTCTGGGTACCATATATGATCCCGCTGAATACTGCCAGGTATGATCCCTGAGTAGAGCTAGGAACATGTTACTCCCTGCACCCAAAAAGCATTTAGCTATACTCGATTGTTTTCTTTGCTTTGATTTGGTTCTGTGCTTTTCTAGTAAAAAATAAAATGAGATAGTAGGTTTACCTATAGTATTTGATTACTTATAATCTTTTAGTTGAAACTGAACCTTGAGTGAACTTTGTCTTTATGCAATATGTCTCTTTATAATCGAGAAAAGGCTCTGTTTTTTTGTTTTACACAAGATGATAAACTAAGTTTAAAGTTATTTAAATGATTTTTCTCTATCAAAAAATAGATTGGTCCAGCGATAGTTGTCTTGTATGCAGTTGACCTGAGTTCCTTTCTGGAACCGTGCATAGTTCCCCAAGCCTTTATGGGTGTGATCACTAAGCAGAGCCAGAAATAAGCCCAAAGCACAGCTAGATATGGCCCCAAAACCAAAATAAAATAGATAAATAACTATTCCATTTGTTCTAGCAAAATGATATAGCTAAAAATATAGTTGACTAGAGGTCTGGGTTGAGTACAGCCCTATCTCTTTATCAGATGTGTGATCTTGAAAAAATCATTTTACCAAACCTGCTTTAGGCTCAAAAACAAGCTAGGGCCCCTGTGCACAGATAAGAGTATAGCACAGGGATTCAGTCAGTAAATAGCTAATGTTACTCTCAGCTTCAACTGTTTCGACACTATAGTGGTCACAGTTGTCACATAGATCTGGAATAGTTTGTGAAAAGGCTTACTAGACTCAATTATAATCAGATTTTGACAGGATTTAATGGTTAAAGCTGTAAATATTTAATGAAAGTTAGGACAATCTTTCCAGGGTGGCTGTCTTTTGTTTGAGTTGATTTGGGGGCCATATCTGATGGTGCTCAAGGCTTACTCCTGAGTGTGCTTAGGGATCCTTCATGGTAGGACTCAGGGAAACCATATTAGGTGTTAAGAGATTCACCTTGGGTCAGCTGCAAGCAAGGCAATTTCTCTCCCGACTCATGGTACTTTCTAGCCTCCAAGATATGTTAGGGTCTTTTGATTTTTAATTTTTGGGCATTAGAGCACCATAGATTAATTGATAAAAGCAAAATTGAAAAGCTTTGGTATCATAGTTGGGCAACTTTTTTAAAAGAAATTTTCTATTAGGTATGGGCTTCAATTTTTCTTTACAGAGTTAAATGTGGAAGTGTAAATAGATCCTGACTATGTATTTTTAACCTTAGGGTACAGCTTGTATGTATTTCAAGCGTTTTTACCTGAATAACTCAGTAATGGAATATCACCCACGGATAATAATGTGAGTATAAGTCTTATTTATTGATTTTTTTATCCTGTGTAAGGGAGTAATATGAAAAACATACTAATAAAGGGTAATTTAGATTTGCATTTTTCTTTCTAATCTAATTTCTTTCTAAATTGTCCCCTCCCCATTAGAATACTTTATTTATTGTTATATATTGGTGGAGTTTGAATTTCAATTTATTCAAATTTTGTTTTTCTCAAACTAACTTCCTTAATATCACTTTGTAGCCTATTTATTTTCTGTGTTGCTTTGGGAAGATGTAGGAATTCCTCTCCTACATCTATCATTTCATAAAAGGATAGCTCCAAAGAGGTACTATAGAAGCCCTGGGGCCATCCCAGTAATCCTTAGTCAGCTAGTCTGACTCTTTTTTTAACCTTATTTATTTATTGGTTGTTGAGCCACACCCAACAGTGCTTAAGGGTTACTCCTGGGTCTGCACTCAGAAATCGCCCCTGGCAGGCTGGGGACCAAAGGGATACCGGAAACCGGAAATCGGAAATCGAACTGGATCCTTCCTGGGTCAGCCACATGCGAGGCAAATGCCCTACCAATGTGCTATTTCTCCAGTCTGACTTTTCAATGTGAAACCTAAGAAGGTGGGCTCACCTGGAGGTGTTTAGGGGCCTCTAGGGTTACTACTCCAGTGATGTTCAGGGACTTCCAGGACTATACCTAGTGATGCTGGGTGCCATGAATAAGATGAATGGCCCCTAATTGTTATTACTATTTCTAGACCCCTTATTTACATTTCTGTCAGACTAGATGAGGATGGTATTGTTATTTCCAATATTGCTTTTTGTGGTCATTTTATTACTAGCTTCATACTTTGAAAATTATGTATTAGCCAATAAAGTTTTATATTTTGCACCTCTGGTAATAATTCCCTATTCAGATACCCTCAGAGATTTCTGTTTTCCCAGTTTTCCTTAAGCTTCCCTGCCCTTCCTCCTGTACATGTGCATATACTACTATGTTGCTTTAAATTTCATTATCTCTTCAAGTTGATTTTGGTTTATTTCTGTTTTTTATTTAGTATAAGGGGAGGTGTCACACTTTGATCTGTGTTGGGGCTTGCTCCCAGCAGTGCTCAGGGATGATGCACTATGGGATTGAGTCCTGGGCTCCCCATATGCAAACACCACTCGCCCTCAATTTTTTTTCCCACCTCAGGTGTTTTACTATATGAAACTCCCATTAAGATAGTAATCGTTGAACATTTTTCATAATATTGTACAGTTAAACTAATTTTATGGTTTTCAAATGGAAAAAAGATTTGAATGGGAATTGTCTTTAAATTTCTTGCATTACTACCTACCATAGTCATTTTGAATATTAAGCATTTTTGGAAAGGACTCTAAGAAGGGAAATGTTTAGCTATTTCTCAATTATATATTTATCCTTCTAATTTTATTTTCCCTTTAGGCTTACATGCGCATTTTTGGCCTGCAAAGTAGACGAATTCAATGTATCTAGCCCACAATTTGTTGGAAATCTACGGGAGAGTCCTCTTGGACAGGAGAAAGCACTAGAACAAATTTTAGAATATGAACTACTACTTATACAGCAACTTAATTTCCACCTTATTGTACATAATCCATATAGACCATTTGAGGGCTTTCTCATTGATATAAAGGTAATCTTGTTGATATAAAAAGGGCATACTGATTTGCTATTACTCTAATCAAAGAAATCCCAATTTTATTACAACTTGTTATTCAAACTGATACTACATGATTCCAGCTATATATTAATTGCAGGTAGTTGGCCTTATCTCGTATTTTTATTTTATAGTCTCAAGCTCAAGGATAAGCCAGAATTAGCTGGAGAACTTGTGTTTTTGTTTGTTTGTTTTATTTTTAATTTTTTGGTTTTTGGGTCAGACACAGCAGCACTCAGTGGTTACTCCTTGCTCTATGCTCAGAAATCGCCCCTGGCAGGCTCGGGGGACCATATGGGGTGCCGGAATTTGAACCACCATCCTTGTGCATGCAAGGCAAACGTGCTACCTCCATGCTAATCTCTCTGACCCCTGAGAACTTGTTATACAGATGGCTAGGCCATCTGTTCAGAACATCTCATCTAGTTGATCTGCAAAAAATGACCCAGAGATCAAAATGAAGACCACTGTGCTTTTAGAATGCTTTTAAATTTTTCAGGTAACTAGGGGCCAAGGAAACAATACAGTGGGTATGGCTGCTTGTGTTTTACATAGCTGACTTGGGTTCAATTCTTGACACCCTGTCTGTTCTCCCTGTTACTGCCAGGAGTGAATTTGAGCATAGAGGCAGGAGTAAAACCTAAACATTATGAGGTGAGGCCCAGAAAACAACAGCAACTTAAGATAACTTATTCTGATGTTTACTGTCAGTGATCTAATTTTAAAACCCACTGAAATAACTTTGAGGGGAAAGGTGTTTGGCCACACCTAGCAATGCTGAATGCTTACTCTTGGCTTTGTGCCCAGGAATCACTCTTGGCAGGCTAGTGACCATATGAGTGCCAGAAATTGAATCCAGATCAGCAACATGCAAGGCAAATCCCCTACCTACTGTATTCTCTCTTTGGTCCCCGAACCCTTCTTTTTAGATTGGAATATTGCCAATGTACTACTGTTAGTGAAACGTGAACTTAGTTAATATATATAGAAATATAAAATATAAGTTCAAGAAACTCTGACAAAAACAACTTTAGTTTGGGCTCTGAGAGGGGGCTTGTATAATCTGGTAAAACCTAACAAATAAGAAACATGTTCAGTCATCTCAGTTGGTGAATTTGGGTACTTGGGTATATCAGTCATTACTTAAGACATACCCAGGAACTAAACAGAAACAGCCTTAACATTCAGAGGACACAGTAATCATGTATTTAAGTGTGCTAAGTGGTACAGTAGGGGAAATTTATTTTATTTTTATTTTTGAAAACTTTATTGATTGGTTGATTGACTGGTTGGTTGTTGGGCCAACCAATGGTGCTCAGGGGCCACTCTTGGCTCTGCACTCAGAAATCGCCCCTTGTAGGCTGGGGACCACATGGGACCCCAGGAATTGAACCCTCCCTAACCAGCCCCATGCAAGGCCAACACCCCACTGCTTTGCCATCCCTCCAGCCCTGGAAATTATTTTAAAAGGAGATAGTTTGTAAGAGGAAGGAAAGATGGTTCTGGGAAGGTGTTATTTAAGGTTAAATTTAGAGCCAGAATATGAATTAGGTTGGGGCAAAGTACATGTCAGAGAGACTTCATTGGGCAAAGGCCCTGATTCAGGGAACCATAAAGCATTAAAGAATCTGGAGGTTGGAGAAGGAGGCAGAAGAGAATGCTGCCTGAGTTGAATGTAGAGTATGGTATGTAGAAATGATGCTAAGGATTTGAATAGAACAATGGGGAGCCTGTGCAATGTTTGTCTGGAAAATATTACAGTTGGGTTTGTAGCTTAAAATGTTAGCAAGCTATCGGGTTGAGAGATAGTTTAAGCTGGAGCATACCTTATATGCTGGAGAACTCAGTCATTACAGCACTGTACATGGCCAATGTACAGTAAAACAAAACCTGATGTGTGTGTGTGTGTGTGTGTGTTGTACACTTGCTGTTATACTAAAGTTAAGAAGCTGTTAGAATAGTTCAGGCAAAACATATTTGTTTTACAGTAGTGCTAGCTACAGAGAGAATTCTCTGGACTTCAGAGATTACAAAGCAGAATCATTAGAGTATGATGATTGATTGCAGATAGAAAGTAAGGAAGGAAATGGAATCCCTAGATTTCTGGCCTCCACTGTTGGTTTATTTGACCCTCTTGGACTCTATTCCTGGCACTGAAAAAAAAAAAAATAAAAAGTTATTTGGCTTGGAAGATTTGTTGTTGCTGGGGTGTAGAAAAGAGTTACTTTTATCCAAGCTTATATGTTAAATTGTTATAGCTAATGTACATATTTCTATACTCTTCCATTAAGCTTTTCAGAAGAGCTGATGTTTACAAACTTAATTTTTAGACTCGCTATCCCATGTTGGAAAATCCAGAGATGTTGCGGAGAACAGCTGATGACTTTCTCAACAGAGTTTCACTAACAGATGCTTACCTTTTATACACACCATCCCAAATTGCCCTGACTGCCATTTTATCCAGTGCATCTAGAGCAGGAATCACAATGGAAAGGTATTTGTTTACCTTTTTTTTTTCTTTTTGGTGTTTGGGTCACACCTGGTGGTGTTCAGGGATTACTCTTGGCTCTATGCTCATAGCAAGCTCAGGGGACCATATGAGATGCCGGGATTCAAAACACCATCAGTCCTGGATCCGCTGTGCATGGGGGCAAACATCCTACCACTGTGCTATCTCTCTGGCCCCTCATTTTTTTTAATTCATTTACTTTTAACTTGGATTTGGTTCACAGTATTCCTTCCTGTAATTTTACTTTGTGACTATAGTTCTTTATATCTCCTATAGTTGGGCAAATTGACTAGGGTAACTGAGAGAAAAAAATCATATTTTAAGGAGATCTTAAAAAATTGTGTCATTTTATTCAAACTGGGAGGATTCATATCTAACTAAGTAAATGGGTTGCTCCTAGAAGGAATGATAGAGCCACTGGTATATGGCAATTTTAGAATTTTTGGAAATGGTTAAGAACATAAGTATAACAAATGTTTGTCTTGCTTTATCATTCTTTATTGCAGCACATATAGTTTAGTAAATATTTGTTGTATAATTCTCTTAGGAATGCAGAGATGAATTGCAATTGAGCTGTAAATAATGGTAGTTAATACATATATATACACACGAAGAACCAGACTGTATGATGAAGTTCTTTACTTGAATTTAATTCACTTGATTTTTACAGCAGTACCTGGTGCTCAGAAATTACCTATATTATCATCATATTATCACTAAAGAACAGACCAAGCTGCAAATTAGACTTTACAGTTTTTACTTTGGGGGGGTGGTGGGCCATACCTGGGAATGCTCGGGTTACTTCTGGCTATGCGCTCAGAAGTCGCTCCTGGCTTGGGGGATAATATGGGATGCCAGGATTGAACCCAGGCCCGTCCTTGGTCAGCCACATGCAAGGGAAATGCCCTATCACTGTGCTATCATTCCAGTCCAATTTTTACATCTAATTTCTGACCTTTATAGTTCTGCTTGATTTTATTTGAAATAGCTACTGAGGAAGAAATATAAAACTTTCTTAAATTTAACTGTACAGATATTTATAACCCTTTATCCATCATTTCAAAATCAATTGCTTTTATGGCAACAGGTATAGACAGTTGTTTTATCTTTATTTAACTCAGTAAATTATTTATGTATTTTATATTAACAGAAATATTGATATTACTGAGTATAGGATACTATCCCAAACCTCAATAGTTTTCATATTTCCTGACATATATTTCGATTTACTTTCCTCTTACATAAATAATTCTACATTTCAAAATAAGGTATTATAGACTTATATTTTAAACTTGATATGCTTCTCTATAAGTACAGCTCACATATACAGCTCTGTATATCCATTCAATCCTAAAGTGATTGTTTATTCCATTTATGAAACAAACTTACATATATATGCAGGCAAGTGTATTATTATACTATTGAAGCATGTATTTTATGCAGTGATTCTCCAGTGGTGAGATTTTTCCTAGGTAGATAGGTAGAATTAAAGTATTCAGCTTGAACTAAAATTTTTATATTTTAGAAATAAATACATTTTTTCCTTATATTTTCCTATCTTAGAAGTTTACTTATTATTGCTATTTCAGATGTCAGTTTTGTTATGTCTTGGGTTCATAAGCACTTTGTTTGTTTGTTTGTTTTAGGGTCACACCCAGCAGCGCTCAGGGGTTACTTGTGGCTCTATGCTCAGAAATCGCTCCTGGCAGGCTCAGGGGACCATATGGGATGCTGGGATTCGAACCACCGTTTTTCTGCATGAAAGGCAAATGCCTTACCTTACGGCCCTGGGTTGATAACATATGAGGATTTTTTTCCCTTTAGGCAATTGCTTTCAAAACATTTTTAATTTCTTTGATCAGAGATAGGGTGCTTGCCTTACATATGGCTTACCTGAATTTAATCCTGATACTGTATTGTTCCCCAAGACCACCAGGAGTCATCCTGAAACATAAAACCCTGAGCACCACCTCCAGTTTGGCCCAAAAACATGAAAACATTTTTAACTTTTTATTACTATGCAAACTTTAGGTATAAATTGTTCATTACATTTACTACTGATTTTAAAAATGGAATTCCTTTGGCCTTTTTTTTTTTACTAAATGTTGTTTTAAACCAGCATTTTTGAACCGAGGGATTTATATGGGTTCCCTATAAGCCCCAGGATACTTACTCAAAAAGGGTCATGAATGGACATTGAGAAAATGGGAGGTGGAAGTTATGGCATGAACTTGGGGGCTAACTGGGACAGTGGACTACAGGAAAGAAACTAAGTTCAGAATGGACCATGATCAGAAAAGGTTGAGAAAAATAAAGATTGCTTGTAGAGTTCAAAGTACTGTTACTTAATACCCTTGAAGAGAGCATGAGCAGAAATAATTTACGATGTCATTTTTTTCCAAGATGTTGTATATACTCAATAAGTTAAAACTTGTTCCTTTCTTTACCAGTTATTTATCAGAAAGTTTGATGCTGAAAGAGAACAGAACTTGTTTGTCACAGCTGTTAGATACAATGAAAAGTAAGTAAAAAAAATACATTTGTTACAAAGTTACTTTCTAAATATTTAAATATCTAAATATTTAGATACATGGGCAGAAGTAGTTTTCATGTATACAAACCTTATTAGAGAAATTGAATCTACAATTAAATTTTTTAAAGGGTTAAGGACCAAGAACAAAACACACACACACACACACACACACATCAGATTTAAAAAAAGGTGAAAAAGGTTAAGAGCCAAGAGTCATTTAGTCTGTCTGTCTGTCTGTCTGTCTGTCTGTCTGTCTGTCTGTCTGTCTCTCTCTTTCTCACCCTCCCCCCCAGAAAAAATAGCAGTTTTGCCTATCCACCTGCTGAGAAAGAACTGCAGTCAGTGGTGGAGAAAATTTAATAATCTAGTATGAAGCAATGGCATTGTACATTAACATTATTGGGGCCGGAGTGGTAGCACCATGGTAGGGCATTTGCTTTGCATGCGGCTGACCCAGGATGGACGCAGGTTCTATCCCCAGCATCTCATATGGTCCTGCCAGGAGCGATTGCTGAGTGCAGAGCCAGGAGTAATCCCTGAGCACTGCTTGGTATGGCCCAAAAAACAGCAAAAATTAAGATTATTGTAAATTACGGTATTAAAAAAAACCCCACAGATTTGGCTTAATTTAAAAAAAAATAGTAATGTAACCATGACATTAAATATTTTTATATATGCATCCTTTCTTTCGAACCATGAGCAATGTATTTTCCCAGTGATTCAATTTTTAAATATTTTCTTTTTTTTTTTTTTTTTTGGTTTTTGGGCCACACCCGGCAGTGCTCAGGGGTTACTCCTGACTGTCTGCTCAGAAATAGCTCCTGGCAGGCACAAGGGACCATATGGGACACTGGGATTCGAACCAACCACCTTTGGTCCTAGATCGGCTGCTTGCAAGGCAAACGCCGCTATGCTATCTCTCCAGGCCCCAATTTTTAAATATTTTCACATAATTATATATATTTTAGGTAAGATGTTTTTAGGTTAGGATATTCAGACCACATAAGATTATTTCTTGATTTGAAAGAATAGCTTTCCTCTTAGTATGAATTTGTGATATATAAATCTGTAGGTTTCCATTTATACCACTAGAGGGCTCGCTTTAAAAGCATATTTTTATTTGATCATAGATTAGCTTATGTAATTAAGTGGCAAATTCAGGGTTCAAACCCCAGCATCCCATATAGTCCCACAGCCTGCCAGCAGTAATTTTTGAATACAGAACCAGGGGTAACCCTTGAGTAGTGCTGGTTGTGGCCCCAAAATGAAACATAGTAATCTACTCGCATATTTTATAGCTAACAACCATTTTATCACTGACACCTTCATAGTACCGTTAATTGTTCTACTTTAGAATGAAATAAGAATAACTGTTTATAAAATACTCTTCTTATATATGTTTATCTTACTCATAATTTCTCAAAAACAATGATCTTGAGGGTGTTGTCACAAGAATTCACTTGAATCAGCTTCATATTTGCATTATGAAAAAGTCAATATAATTAGTTGAATCATGTGACTGGCTATTAAAATCTGGCTCTTTCATCATTCTACAAACTCGTGGACTTTAAATGTATTAATTGTAGATGAAAACTGTAGTCAGTAGAGGCTTTTTCTGCAGTTAGAAAGTAACTGAAAGAATAAGTTGTTTTAGCCTAAAGAGGTTAGTTTTTTTTTTCCTAGGTGCTGCTTCCTTAAAGCAAAGGACTATCCACACAATTTTTTTCTGAGCACTGTCTCATTATATACTATGTAATTCTGATATTCCTTATAAACAAGTATACCCTTGACCCAAGATCTCTAGGATGGAATTTATTGGTTTCATTGGGAGCAGGGAAACATGCTAATTATATTATGTATAAGTTTTCTAGATCTTAAAAACTTTGTATAGGATTAGCAAAAAACAAAAAAACTATGGTGCAAGCTAATACTTAATCTGTATATAAGATTAAGCAGCAGACAGGTATCATAACTTGAATAGTGTGGCATTAATTTTTTCGTTTTTGTTTTTTGGGCCACACCCGTTGACACTCGGGTTACTCCTGACTGTGCACTCAGAAATCACTCCTGGCTTGGGGGAGCTTATAAGATGCTGGGGATCAATCGAACCAAGGTCCATCCTAGATCAGCCGCGTGCAAGGCAAATGCCCTTTCGCTATGCTATTGCTCAGGTCCCTAGTATGGCATTTCCTGACTTTTAATGCAGAACAATGCAGATCTTTATGTCCATCAAAGAATTTGAGCAGTTATGTTGGTCACCCAATATGAAATTATTCAACTCACTTAAGAAAATGAGGGTCGGAGAGATAGCATGGAGGTAAGGCATTTGCCTTTCATTCAGAAGGTCATTGGTTCAAATCCCGGCATCCCATATGGTCCCCCAAGCTTGCCAGGAGCGATTTCTGAGCATAGAGCCGGGAGTAACCCCTGAGCACTGCCGGTGTGACCCAAAAACCAAAAAAAAAAAAAAAGGGGGAAGAAAATGATGCTTTATACTAGTGCAACCTTCCCACCACCAATGGTTGCACTGCTGAAGGGATGTACTTTTATATGACTGAAACACAGCTATAAACATGTTTGGAATCATGGTGCTTAAATAAAGATAATAAAAAAAATAGAAAAAGAAAATGATGCTTTATATCATCGAGCTTAAGTCCTTTTAAAAAAATCTCTACACAGGTATGAGAAACTTGGTAAAAAAATATGAAGCACCTAGACCGGAAGAAGTTGCTATTCTGAAACAGAAACTAGAGAGATGTCACTCTGCTGAGCTTGCTCTTAATGTGACCACGTAAGTAAAGGTTTAGTATTATATAGCTATCATTGTTATCCTCTCCAGCTGGTCTTTAAAAAGAAAATAATTTCATTGATAAATGAGTATTTTGTTTGTTTTTAGTTTGGTGCTGCACCCAGTGGTGCTTAGAGGTTACTCCTGGCTCTGCATTTAGGAATCACTCCTGGCAGGCTTTGGGAAGCTGGGGAATGACCCCGGTCAGACACAGGAAGGAAAGTGCCCTCCCCACTATATCTATCAGGCCCAAGTAAATGTTGCCTAAATTGGAAAAAAATGAACAAACATTAAGTCAGTTTTTTCCACTGATGTTCCTAACAAGATTTAAGTAAGAGATAATCACTTCGATAGTATAAGTCTATTCTGGCACTTTGGCTTCAGGCCTTGTCCTGTGTTATTTCTCACATAAGCCCCATTCACTAGGACTATGTTCTAGGATGGTGGTGGGCAACCTTTTTTTTCAACTGAGCCAAATCTCACCAAAACCACGATTGAAATTTATTTTGAGAGCCACACAGGCCGTGCACTGACAGAGGCTAGGAGCAGAGTCCTGACTCCTGGAGCGGCCGCCTGGCACACAGAAGAGCCAAATTAAAAGTGTAAAGAGCCACATGTGGCTCGCGAGCTGCAGGTTGCCGACCACTGTTCTAGGA
The DNA here is from genome assembly GCF_024139225.1 of Suncus etruscus. Classification (NCBI taxonomy): domain Eukaryota; kingdom Metazoa; phylum Chordata; class Mammalia; order Eulipotyphla; family Soricidae; genus Suncus; species Suncus etruscus. The sequence goes on along the minus strand of NC_064849.1, from coordinate 143,361,019 downwards.
AATATACCTGAATCTCTTCTTGGCCTTTTCAATTTAGGCTTTTTCAAGAAATGTTATCTCATCCAATGAGCAAGTATACTTTACCAGATTTAATTTAGTTGCATAGTTTCCTTCGGTAAGAAATGTCATATTGAAGACAGGAAAATGTATTGTTAAAATTTTTCTAGTAGCCAAAAGGATAACCCATGGCATCTCATTCATTATGGCTAAGTGTAGAAATAATTATTGTATGGCTTCTTATATTTTTTGTATTGACATATCTACTTAATACTTTAGAGTTCAAGAGAGTTGGGGATTTATACAGGTAACCAGATTAGCAAAACATTTTTTCCTATGGCATGCATCTCTTCCATGTGTTAAAATTAGTCTTGTCATCTTATATTTGAGATGTTTAATATAAGCTGCCAGTTTGTGTTTAGAAGCCAGAACATGGTTCCAAATCCTTTCATACCAGATACACACACTCTCTCTCTCCGCCCCCCTCCCACCTCTCTCCTCTTTTGTTGCAAGAAGGGTAGTGGAGATCATGTGCTTAACTTGTAGGGTCGCACATGCTTTTGTTCTTTCCAGACACATACTTAGTTGTGCCAGGGATCACAAGTGACAGTTTTGCTGGGATTGTGCTTGACTTGTGGGGTTGTACCAAGATTGAATTTGTGTTCTTTTGCTTGCAAAAGCACCCTCAATCTTTATAAAATTGTAGTAAGAGATTATCTAGTAACTTAGAAAGTGTGTAAAATGTGACCTATTTTGTTATATTCATACCTCTACTTGAAAGCATGGCATCCTGTACAGCTCAAAATTGGTAGAACAACTCCTGATCAAAGGTAACACGTATAAAAGAGAAGTTTTAGAGAAATAAAGAAATAACTGACTTTAATGAAAGAATTTCAGCCCTGATTCTCATTTCTCTGACTTTTAAATAGTTTAATACTAGGAATTAGTAGGCTATGACCATTAGGCAAATACTCGAGTATACATCATTTACCTAACATATAACATTGCCATACTAACATTAGTTTGCATATTGCCTCTGCACTTTCAGCATGCAGAGATTATAGAAGATATCTTTGTTGTATCCCTTTAAAATTAAAACACCTTAATGTACCCCTCTAAAGGGTGAGATCTCAGGGCAGGAATGATAACACGGCAGTAGGGCATTTGCCTTACACGCAGCTGACCCAGGACGGACCAGATTTGATTCCAGGCACCCCATATGGTTCTCTAAGCTAGGAGCGATTTCTGAGTACATAGCCAGGAGTATCCCATGAGCATCAATGGGTGTGCTCCCTCCCCTCCAGAAAAGCTTACGGGGTAAAATCTCTCAAGGGTTAATGTTGCAGACAGATAAATAGGGGGCTCCCTATCAATGAGGTTTTAGAAATAGTAAAATTTAAGAAATTGCCCTGCCTCTGAAGTAGCCCAAAGTCGTAACTACGAATCCTTTGAGGTGCAGATCCTAAGCTCTTTGGAGATGGAGAGATCAAGGCATCATCTGGGTAAGGGAGAAAGGTGGGCCCCTCATAAAAGTACTAAGAGAGAGACTTCCTGAGTGCAGATCCAGGCGGAACCCCTGAGCTTAGCTTGATATGGACCCACAAGTAACCCCCCCTCCAAAAAAAAAGGCAAGAGAAGCTAAAGGTTCTAATAGAGTCGGGCCCTTAGGGCACATGCTTTGAGCCATACCCCTTATAGTTCGCAGAGCATGCCAGAAGTGATTCCTGAAAGCACTGTCAGGAGTAATCCCTGAGCATATCTGGGTTTAGCCCCAAAACAAAAGAATAGATCAAGTGTCCAAAGATTTCCTAGTTACAAGGCCCAAAGTAATATATTTTTTTCTTTTTGATCCACACCTGGCAATTCTGAGGGCTTATTCCTGGCTCTGTGCTCAGGCTTTCTGTTCCTGGCAGGTCAAGGGGACCTGCTGGGATGTCAGGGATTGAACCCAGATCAGCATCATGTAAGGCAAGTGCCCTACCACTATACTATCTAGTGAATCCCGGACTAATATTTTAATTATTCAATTTTGTATTTTTGCAAAATATGTAACAAATTACTAGAAAATGAAAGATAAAATAGAAGCTCAAATTTTACTAGATCTGACAATTATAAAATCAATCTGCCCAACTGCTATGAATGTTTCTATACACATTTGATTTCTGTACTTAGTTTTACAAACTGTAAGTTGTTCATGGCCATGGGCCAGCAATGTTAAATGGGTCATATATACTTTAGATAAAATATTTTTCCTTGGTTGTTATAATTCCTTTACCCTTAAATTACATCATAACTGTTTTCATTACTGATAAACCAAATCTTTGACCAAACTCAGACCTGAACCCAAATTCATTTGGTAACTTATAGTTGGTTGGTATTTACATTTGCCAACTACATAATGTGTGGTTTTAAATTTTTCTTTCTGTTAAGTTGTTTAGTAACTGTATGCACACATTTAATATTAACTTTAATGATTACCATCTGGATGAAACAAATGAGATTGGTATTTTAATTTGTATTTCCCCGAATTCTATGAGGCACTCATTTCTTTATTTAACTGTCTTCTGTATCTCTTCTATCTTGACTTCAACCCTTGCCTGATTTTCTGATGATTTGTAGGTCTCTGCATATTTATACACTTACTCTCACATGTTTTTCTTGTATTTCTTCCAACTTGTAATTGAAAGCTTGTTTTCATTTTGTATTTACAACTAAATAACTTCTCTATGTATTTGGCCTTTTGTTCAGCTGTTAACAATCGATTTGAATTGTGTGATACAGAAAACTCATGTTCTTTTTAAATGACCTGTTTACCAGTCAATAAGAATATTTAATAACTTTCTTTAGTATTTAAAATATTTGTTTTGTTTTTGGGCCACAGCCGGCAGTGCTCAGGAGTCACTCCTGGCAGGCTTGGGAGACCATATGAGATGCCAGAGAGCCAACCCTGGCCAGCCATGTGCAAGGCCCTACCCAGTATGTGCTGTCACTCTAGCCCCTATTTTTATTACATATTAAATCCTATGTATGCATTGAATTTTGTCTGCCTTCTCTTATCTATGATCTAAATCTTTGCTTGTATTTTCTATCATAACATTTTTGGTTTGGGACCACACCTGGCTGTACTCAGGGGTTGGGTTAGTCTAGCTCTGCAATCACATCACTCCTAGAGGGTTTGGGAACCATAGGGGAATTCTGACAAGATTGAATCCACATTGGCTGCATGCAGAGCAAGTACCCTACCCACTAGTAATGTTGCTCTGGCCCCAAATGTATTATTATAGCTTTTGTAATGATTTGTTAAGTAGGACAAGGTTCCTATCCTTTCTGATTCATTTGCTACTTACACAAAGGCTTTTCCCAAATCAGTTAAAATTCACAAGTTTTATGACATTATTAGGATCTTAAATTTTCATTTATTTTTAAAGATACTGTCATTCTATCCCAATATTTATACGGTTTTGTTAATTTAGTTTGTGTTGCCAGTATTTATTTATTGATAACTACTTCATTTTAGAAAGAAGAGGAAAGGCTATGAAGATGATGATTACGTCTCAAAGAAATCTAAGCACGAGGCATGTTCTCCAAAGGTCATTTTACCTTTTTTTTTTGATCACACACCTTAATGTGGGGTGGCCCCAGTATGTCCTAGAGACAATGAAGCAGTGCCAAGGATTGAACCTGAACCACCTGCTTATAAAACTCCCAACTGTTGAGATCTCAGGGCCCCTTCCAAAGGCAAAATTTAAGTATTCCTCTATTTCCTATTATTTATAAGCATTATAGAGATTTATAGTTTTTTGGAAGCCCTCGTCTTCTGTGCATCCATTTAATACAGGGATATTTTTCTGTTTTCTTAGCCTACTACAGTAATATATTCAATCAGGAATCCTTCCTGTGATCATAGAAGGCAAGAGGAACAAATGTTCATGCTAAATTTTTACTGTTTTAACTTTCCCAGCATTTTTCTTCTATTCTTAAAATGATTATACCTACAAGTCAGACAGAAGCTTGAAATTTCATTCCTTATGGGAAAGTCTGATAAGGCCATGTGTTACTCTAAGATTAAACCACAAAATTTCTAGTTATATTTACCTTTTTTTTGTTTTTTGTTTTTGTTTTTGAGTCACACCCGGCAGTGCTCAAGGGTTACTTCTGGCTCTACGCTCAGAAATCACTCCTGGGAGGCTCGGGGGACCATATGGGATGCCGAGATTCAAACCACCATCCTTCTGCATGCAAGGCAAACACCCTACCTCTCATGCTATCTCTCCAGCCCCTATATTTACCTTCTTAATCAGCATACTTTATTGGCTCTATTTAAGGGTTCACTCCTAGAGTGTTAAGGGGATGGGTGATATGTGGTGTTAGGGAATGAATCTAGGTTAACATTCTGTAAGGCAAGTCCTTGATTTACTGTTCTCTCTAGCCCTGACAGTTTTTTCTTACAGGGAAACAAGGTGGTGAGTAATATTGGTTATATTTCAGAAGTGTTATCCTTATATTTTCTTTCTTCCTCAGGAAGAATGGACTGATGATGACCTGGTAGATTCTCTTTAACCATGTGGAATAGACCTGTCATTAGCTAATCTAGAAGATAAGTTTTATCTGATTTTCAACTGTTTGAAGATGAAAGTGTTAAAACATCTGTGTATCATTAAAATTTCCTATTATTTAAAGATGGGGGCCACCTTTCAGGACTGTTTTATGTGTAATAAAGTGTTTTCTAATGAGCAAGAATGGCACCTACTTTGGATAATCTTTGTTACTGTAACCAGTATCAATTCATTTTTTTTCTTTTACAGAGAGGGGAGACTCACACCCAGCTGTTTGTGTCTAAGCACTTAACCCCAAAGCACTTAGGGCTCATGCCTATTTCTGTGCTCAGGGATTATTCCTGGTGGTGCTCAGGATACTCTATGGGATGCTGGGAATCAAACCTGGGAGTGGCTTCCTTGCAAAGCAAGCATCCTACCTCACTATCACTCAGGCTCAAATTTTTCTACTGTAGTCAAATCAAAGTTATAATGTAATCTGCCTATATTGACCTATTCCTATGTAGGCAAGAGGGAGTTTAACTTGGTGAAGACCACCAGTGCTCAGTATAGGTGCTTAGTGCCACTCAGAAACATTAGTATTACAGATTGAATCAAAGCCTCAAAATACAAGGCATACATTCCAGTCTTATCAGCTACCTCCTATCAGTCCAGTCTATAAAAATGTGATAAGTTATAAGTTTTTATTAACTCTCGAAACTTTAGTTTTTCAAATGGCACTCTGATAAGTAATTTGTATTAAAATTGAACTATAGAATCTATGTGTTACATGGTACAGTGACCTAGGGTAATGTGAAAACTAGTCTTCTCCATTTAGTTACATGAAGACATTTCCAGACAGATCTTAAAATAAGTTAAATATTGACTTGAGTATTTCTCTTGGTAGCAAGAATACCTACAAGTTATATATATATATATATATATATATATATATATATTCAAATTTTATTAATCTACATAAAATTATATGAAACTCTTCAGATTACTGCTTAAAGGGATTTAATTCAAGTAAAAATAAATTGTTATCAAAGCAGACTATAGGACTGGAAATGACAGCACATCTGGTAGGATGCTTGCCTTACACGTAGCTGTCACAGGTTTGATTCCTGGCATCACATCACATAGAGTCCCTGAGTCTGCCTGGAGTGATTCCTGAGTACAGAACCATGAGTAACCCTGGAGCATAGCCTCGTACAGCCTCTCTACAAAAAGCCAAAAATGTAGAGTATGGCACTAAGTTGCTTGATTGTCAATTACAGCTACCTCTTTACTGTTGTGATATTGGGCAAACTACCTAATTTATTATTAAAGCTCTGCCAATTTCCCAACTTAAAGGTGTGTAAAATAAGGCCTAACATTCACAAGATTAACAATAGTAATCCCAACATAACATTTTAATGTTAAATTGTATTATGCTATTTGTTCAATAGTCTTACTCAGTTTCTAATTTTAAAGTGTATTATGGATAGATGCCTCAGATACTTTTCTGAAAGGTGGCCTGACAAAATTTTGAGAAATTCAACGGTCCCAAATCTCATTTTATGGGTATACATATCTCCTTACTGGCAGTACATTTAAACTGTTTTCATTTTGTAGGTATCTTTTTATTTACACTTAGGATTTGAGAGCAAATTATTTTAAATATACATGTTATTTATATATGTGTGTACATTTGCCTCTGGTATATTTTACATTTCAGATTGGTTTTGGGTGTTTATTTCCTCACTATAGAAAAAGAGTAAAACAAAACTCAGTATAATTTGTACAAAAGATGTGTGGAAGAAGCCAGAATTGATAATCCATCAATAAGTTAAATAGCACAACTGCTAGACAAGACTATTCAATTTGTTTCTTTTTTTTGTTTGTTTGTTTTTGTTTTTGTTTTTGGGCCACACCTGGCGGTGCTCAGGGGTTACTCCTGGCTTTCTGCTCAGAAATAGCTCCTGGCAGGCACAGGGACCATATGGGACACCGGGATTCGAACCAACTACCTTTGGTCCTGGATTGGCTGCTTGCAAGGCAAACACCGCTGTGCTATCTCTCCGGGCCCTGTTTCTTTTTTATTAAGAGATCACTAAACCTTTGCTTCACAGCAAGATCCTTATTTTCTTTGAAAACTTAGCCTGCCCTTTTAAAATGCTTTTGAGATTTTATTTCCTCACTGGCTTTCTAATTTAAACCAAGGAAGCCCTACAAAAGGTAAATGACAAACTTCCCATTCCATAATAATAAATTTTTTTTGGTAGCACACTCGGCAACGTTCAGGGGTTACTCCTGGCAGGCTTGATGAACTATATGGGATGCTGGGGATTGAACCGAGGTCTGTCCCGGGTCAGCAGCATCCAAAGCAAATGCCCTACCGCTGTGCTAATACTCCAGCCCCATTATAATAATCATTTTTTTTTAATGGTTACCTTTAGGTTGGTTTGTTTTTAATAAGTAGAGAAACAAAGAGATAGCTTAAAAGACTAAACACATGTCTTACATGTATGAAACCTAGGCTCAAGTACTGGTATCAGTGGAGTGACCAGTAGAGCATAGAGCCAGGAGGTGTACCCAAACAATACAAGAAATAGAAACAAGAAAAGCATTTCAGGTTTAGGAATAAGTCTAGATCACTAAAATTATAAACCATATTATAGGTCAAAAGATCTAGCACTAGAATTGGAACTGTTTTACATTATGTTGACAGATATTACTATGTTTCTAGTCTATTTCATTGTTCTAGCCTCTACTTCTGAGATCTGGGGGACAGATGAAAAGATAGAAAAAGACCCATGGGGTATTTGAGTTTTTCCTTGTTCAGTAGTTGTTACAGACAGATCAATACTAGCTGCCTGTGTACAAGAAATCTTTTATATAAACACTTGGCTTACTTCCCCTTTCCCCTGCTATATATCAGAGGAACAGAATAAAATGGCAATCCTAGAATTCAGGCCTTTATAAAGTTTTGCTTTACTGTGAGAAATTTTTTCTTGTTTTGGTCTCCCAAGTGGAACCACGGGGCCTGGTTCAGTATTGCGGTTCAAGAATGCAGTCCTATTTGGATCCTGTAGTGGTAGGGACCACCAGGCCAACCCTGGTGGTCCTTGGGACACTATGTGGTATGGAGATTGAACCCATTTTAACTCCAGCCCTGAAAATTCCATGTTTTCTTCAATCAAAAACACGTAAAAGCCAAATAAGTCTTGTTTCATTTTCTCCATTGACCTTGCTTCGATAATGAATTTGAACTCCTAACAGAAGAAAACAATAAAATTAAATGCTCAGATCTATTAGACAGACATGACCAATTATACAAGATACCCCTTTGCTTTATTTTAACTTAACCCTTGTGAATCCTTAAAAAAAATACACATACAGATGCAAATAAAACTATACAGTAAAACTAAGTTGCCAGCAGATACTACAAGTAGTCAGAAGTTCAGAGATGGATAGCTATTAAGTGTTGATGGCATTGTTTGGGTAATCAAATAACCATTTGAAATTAATGAACACTTTCAACAAAAAGTATTCTAGGATTTCTTTTTAAGATAAAAGAAATTGTCAATCTATAAAATGGTTGAATGGGTAACATGCACTGACTAGTACAAAGACCAATAATATTTATTGAATTAAAACTATTTACTGTGTAAACATTTAACAAAAGCATTATTATGAGATCTGAGTACAGTCTTGATGATTCCAACAAAATAAGTGGTATGTTTAAAAAATAAAGCTGATGAGCAAATAGGTCCATTCTATATATTTTTCTTTCAACAGTTCCAGCAAGAGAAATAGCACAGTATTTTTAAAAAAAGTATACAGCAAAGATTGTTCCTATTATAATGGCAAATTCTGGAAACTGTAAATACAAATAGTCATTGAACAGTCAAACGGTCATATTCCTAAGCAGGAAGAAATTACAGTAAGAACAGTCTGCAATCCAGTTATACTCAATACAGAATACTTTTTCTTGTCAGTTGGTTTCCTAGTTGGTGTTTTTCTTTCCAAGAGACAGCAAAACTTTGGCAATTGGATGTATTGAAAATATATTTTCAAAGTTCAAGATACAGTCATAGCATTTTGTCTTGTGAAAGGTGATCTGTACACCAAGGCTCAGAGGTTGATAAAGAATGTTAATTCCATGTGGAAAAGTGCAAATATCCTGCACAGATAGCTTACAAAAAACTGCTGGCACCAATTTCTCCAGCAGAATCTGGGCTTTTGTTTGCATAGCTCACACATCACTGCAATGTGGAAAGGTGTGCTATTTTTTGGCAAGAGCAGGGGAGACATACTGATGTGAATGATCATGTTCGGCATGCTGAAATCCATGCAGACAACTGATGAAAGCTGCTACCTGACATCGTTGGTTTTTGTGTACTGGTTTTGTTTTTGCTGAAGTAGTTCTGTTATGGCCAGAAGCTTTTTCAATACATGCTAGACAAGGAAGTAATTGAAAGTTGTCAGCAATTTTAGGGAGGGATTTGAACAAAGCTATAAATTCAAAAGATTACATAAAATATTACCATTGCACTAAATAAATAAAGCAATGCCACTGATACCTGAGTGAACAATTTTGGTGACAATAGAATTTTTATACACTTATATTTAATTCATTTGTTTGACATTCTTCTATCCATATCTCGTCCTACTTTTATATCAAGACTTACCATTATATAAATGACTATAAAATACATATGTAATAGAGCTTAAGGTATGTGTGTGTGTGTATAATATACCACATCACATCATCTCCGAAGATATGCATGTATCATAAGCTCTGTTAGTGCACAAAGGAACTTGTGAATAATTTAAAGAATCATGGACATTTTTACCAATTAAGCATAACAATAAGGTTATTTTCCGAAAATTATTTTGGTTTTGTTATTTGGTTTTTTTGGTCTGTTATTTGAGCCATGTCCAGGAACACTCAGGGGTTACTCCTGGCTCTGTGCTCAGAAATTATTCCTGGCTTGGGGGACCATATGGGATGCTGGGGATCTAACCTGTGTCCTAGATCGGCCAAGGCAAATTTGTCTACTGCTGTGCTACCACTCTGGCCCCATTTTCCTAAAATTAAACCCAGCAACACCTTTATTTTTCTAAAGTCTTAATTTAGGAGAATTCTCTAATAAGAATTTTACTTTCAATATCAAAGGCATGCTATATAATACACTCTACCAGAGAATAGAAAATATACATGCCATTTTTTGCTTAAGTTTCTTTTTTGGGGGAGGGGTGTTTCCTCGGTCACACCTAGTGACACTCAGGTTACTCCTGGCTATGCACTCAGAAATCGTCCCTGGCTTGGGGGACCGAACCTCAGTCCATCCTAGGTTAGCACTTGCAAGGCAGATGCTTTACTGCTAGCACCACCACTCGGGCGGGCCCCATGATTCAGTTCTTAAAAATACTATTATTCTCAGAATCTTATGCTGATATTCTAAGTACTTAATTAAACATTTTTATTAATAATATTAACAAAAACCTACCTGCTGTGCACCACGCTCATTACTGAGCGTTCGCAGTTCATCGGAATGAGCCACACAAATTTCATGCAATGCTGCTAAGTCACGGGACAAGTCAGTTCTAGAATGCTCTGTAGTGTCTGGAAGTTCTGGTACATTCTTAAGGGAATCACAAACAATTTAAAATACAGTCTTTATTGAAAATACCCTACAATAGTAAATACATTTTTCTAATATTATTATTATTATTATTATTATTATTTTGGTTTTTGGACCACACTCTGCAACGCTCAGGTGATACTCCTGGCACTGAGCTCAGAAATTGCCCCTGGCAGGCTCAGGGGACCATATGGGATGCCAGGAATCGAACTACCATGCATCCTGGGTTGGCCTTACCATTGTGCTATCTCTCCGGCCCCCTTTTCTAACAATATTCTAAGAATTTTTTGGTTAGTTTGGTTTTGGAGACACGTAGTTATTCTTGGCTGTTTCTGAGGGAGTCCCAAAACTGCTCAGGTACAATGAGTTCTGCCAAGAACTGAATCCAGATTCCTATAGGCCTCAGCCTTCTGAGGTATCTCTCTGCCCCAATATTCTTAGAATTATAAGAAAGGGCTCGGAATGCTGGTTCAGTGACAAGCATGTCTTGACAGTGTGAGATCCTGGATTATATCCTCAACATCAGATAAACACAAAAAGAAAATGAAGAAATGTTTGAGAATATGTAGCAAGTAAGTGTCATATTCAAGATAATTCTGATAAAATTAACTTTGTAACTTTCGTAGCCACATTAAAACCAGACCCTATCATCTTCTACAATGTTCTATGACTACAATTCAATGAATACGTTTCTTTTTTTTTTTTATAAATCTGAAACAGGCCAAAACATTAGCTTTAACTAAAACACAGATTAAATGCAACCTAAATTTACAAATTCTCCACTCTTTCGAGAATTTTTCATCATTAAACTAAAGACAGTTTGTCCAAAATGATAAAATCTACACCAAAAATGCAAGAACCTTTTTATTAATGATTTCTGTGGACTGCTCTAAATACTTGCCAATTAGCAGAAATGAATGGTATTAATTTTATCTCCAGATAAGATATGTAGACTGATTATTATAAAAGGCATATTACTATGGGGACAAATGATAGCACAAGGTAGAGCGTTTGCCTTGCACATGGCCAATCTAGGACGACCTATGTTTGATCCTCCAGCATCCCATATGGCCCCCTGAGCCAGGAGAAATTTCCGAGCACATAGCCAGGAGTAACCTGAGCGTCACAGGGTGTTGCCCAAAAAGCAAAAAAAAAGCAAAAAAAAAGAGGCATATATACTTAATTAGAATTAAATACTGATGTTTAAATTCTTGGATAAGATTTAATATGGACTCAGATTACTGGTAATTTTTATTGCCTACAAGGCAAAAGACACAAGTAAACTGAACACAAAAGATTTTGTCAAGGATATACAAAGGATACTTAGCAAACAATAAAAACTATTTCAGGAAAGAGTGATTGGTCAGAAGGCTGGAGAACATACCTGGTATGTATAAGAGTTTGAGGTCCCAAATACCGCAAAGCTCCCCTAAAGACAGTCTAGGAATATCCTTGGTTTCCCACCATCACCACCATGTAAGCTAGAAATTAAAGCCTACACTACCAGTCTAAGTATTGGCCAAGCAAAATAAGGTCTCACCCCCAATACAATTTTAAGTATTTAATTCAAACTAAAGCCATCTTGAATGAGATGTCTGAGGTGTCTTCAAAGATAAATTTGACACATCAACAGTAAAAGACTAAATAGAAATGTGATGAAAAAGAAATCAATCACTCAGCAAATGATGGATTATAGAAACCTGTGACTATATGGGACAAATGTACTTTTACTCATAACTGTTGGAATGTCAAAATAAAATATAACTGAGAAGCCTGGAGCAAAGTGATAGCACAGCTGGTAGGGGGTCTGCCTTGCACATGGCTCACCTCGGTTCAATCCCCATAATATATACCATATACTCCTCCGAGCCTGAGACCTGAGTGCAGAACCAGTAGATATCCTTGACCACAACCAGGTATGGCCCCAAAACAAACAAACAAAAAACTGGCAAGCTAAGTAAGACAGTTTTCGCAAAGCCTCTTGGACATTAATCATAAAAAAAATTCATTCACCACTCAATTTAGAAACCTTTAAAACGTTCACATATTGGAACATAGAGAGTTAGCATTTTCAACTGGATTTCTCAATTTCATTATAAAATATGGTGCTATTGTTATGTTTGGTTTTAAACATGACATTAAAACCCAGGGTCTCAAAGGTCTCAAATATAAGTACCAGTGGCATGAAAGTCATTTACTTATTTTTAACTAAATATGAACACATAGAATATGAATATCTATTTCCAATTCTGATATTCCTTTGTCATATACATGACTAAATCCACACTCACTTTCCTAGTTGCAATAAGTGAACTAATTCACCAACAAACATTATTTTATATCTAAAAATCTTTAACAGGGAAACTGTCAATAAGTTAAAGGTTTTAGAAATTATTTTTAAACGTCATTTTAATAATCAGAATTTTATCAAGCACCAAATAAATATCTAAATTAATATATTTTATTACTAGAAAAGTAAATGGACCATCATTCTTCATGCATGTGTTTGATCTAGCCAGAACCCTGGGCAATCACTTTGCTACCATAAAGCAGCAACAGAATATTAGTCATTAGATGTAGCAAACAGCTAAAATGAGGAAAAGTAGGCTAGAAACTAAAAGATGGCACATGAAATCCAAAAGACACAATAGAGTATACTTGTTTTAAACCACTAATGTCAGAATAAATAACATAAAAATGAAGTGATTTTTTTTCACAATGTAGAAAAAATATATGAAGCTTTAGGGATTATTATTTCAGATAGAAAACATGTAAGTTGCTGCTTGAAAGTAAATTAACTCTCACGCTATTTTTGGTTTCAATGTATTTAAAAAGTTAAATGCATACCCCAAGTTCATCTAAAAACATGATCATACGATGTTTGTTACTTTTGATGAATGGATTTACACCTTCCATATACGGCTCCTAAAAGGAGAAAGAAAAAAAAAGACCGATTTATTATATGTATCAAAATCAACTGCTCGCTGATTTACAATAAAAAAATTAAAATCATTTATCAAGAATTCCTATACATCTAATTATGTTCACTAATAACTAGATACATTCACAAAATCATAAAAATTATTTTCATTTCAACATAAAAAGTATATTCAAGAAGTTGAGTATTTTTAAAGATTGAGAAATTCTAGAAGAAAAAGCCACAGTACAACATAACAAAGACAAATAACAAATATGTTATGTGTAAGGCACTCAGAATTAATTACTGTGAAATGATAAACTGCAAAGTGCCAAGACAAATGTAGGGCCAACCCAGGTTAGAGTTTAGCATAGATATAAGAAACTAAATACAGCATGATAAGGAAATACAAAAATAAATTCAAAGCTAAGAAATAAAACTATTCTTCATACTTAATATCTTTTTCTCTCTTTATGGTCATAGGTCCACATCCTGCATTGCTCAGAGCTTACTCCTGGCTCTGTGATCAGGGATCACTCTTATTGGGAACCATATAGGAACCACATAGGCAATGGAACCTGGGTTGGCCACATGCAAGCACCCTGCCCACTGTACTTTCTCTCCAGCCCTCATACTTACAACTTTAACCTATTTTGAACTATGTTATTTATTGTAAAACAGTAAAGAATTGATGATAATACATCTCAATTTCAACAGGAAGATCTGATAAGAGCATCAAGTCAGTTACCAAGAAATAAAAAAATCAATGAGTCTGAAAAAAATGATACAATGAAATACAAAACAAAATTGTGGCTATCATAAATTATCAAAATATACTCATTGAATTCTGGCAAGGCTGTGTATGTAAAAAAAAAGATCTTATTTAGCAATTTACTTCGAAATTAAAAACTGCAATTTTAAGAATATTTATTACAGCAATATTTATAACACTGACAAACAACAGTTTCTTATAGCCTGAAATGTAAAACTTCATTTGTAACTAATACTTTAAAGTATCAAAATCTTTTTACCTTAGCTCCAAATTCCACAAGATTTGCTAAGTTCTGCACAGACTTAGCCACTAATATCAGAGTTCTTGCAGCAATAGGAGATGGGGAATCTATATAAAGATACAAACACCAATGGCACTCTCAGCTATTATAATTACAACACATCTTAAAATAATTATAATTTTTTCATTCAGAACTCAGAATGTTTTCTGGAGAATATATAACCTGTGTATTTCAGAAAGAATTCACAAGGGGGAAAAACTGAATACACTTACTGATTCAGTAATTTCCAACCAGTTGTTATGTTATAAACTCTCTTTTTCCGTAGACTCCCCCACATATACTGAAATACATACCGAGCTATCTGAGCCAATTCTATGGTCTCAACCTCTACTGATTACAAACAATTTACTTTAAAACTCAAAAGCAAAGAAAAATGTGAGCTCTGTTTTGGGGATAAATTAAAAATCATGTAACTTAATAAATATTTGTAAGTATCATATTTAATTTTTAATTAGTTTTCATTTAACTTTGGTTTCTGGGTCACACCTGAAAAAGATTACTCCTTACTCAGATATATATTCATGGAGGTTCTTGGAGGACCATATGCAGTGTTACGGATTGAACTAGAGGCCAACAATACATATTTCTAGAGACTTACTTAGATAAGTAATAAAACTTATCTATAGAATTCAGATGGAAAAAGGTAAATGATAATTATTTGTTGCATTAAACATAAAGCCTGAAATTTAAATTAATAAATGCCAAAAGCCTATAAAGTTGACCTGACTTATTGGTTTTAAAGTGTAGTCTTGAAACTTAAACTAGTAAGTCACAAACAATAATGCCTATTACTATACTTATACTGATCTATCAACATTCAGATAAATTTCTCAAAAACAATTATAAATATTATTCCTGATGGAGCTATAGATTTAACAATTTTCTAAACAACAGAAGATAAGTACAGAAACAGGGTGGCTATAAATTTGAAAACTGAAATATTCTTAAATACTTTCGTTTTTTGGGTCACACCCAGCAGCGCTCAGTGGTTATTCCTGTTATTCCTTGGCTCTGTGCTGAGAAGTCACTCCTGGTAGGCTCGGGGGACCATATGGGATGCCAAGATTCTAATCAGTGTCTGTCCTGTGTTGGCCGCATGTAAGGCAAACACCTTACAGCTGTGCTATCGCTCCAGCCCCACTGTGAAATACTTTTAACTTTAATTTAAAATAAAAATGACTCAGATATCTTAATACCGAGTAACTCATTATGTTTATAGTCACATATATAACTTACTCTTACTTTGAAAAAATATCGTACAACAATCTACAGTTAGGCATAATGGATATATAGGCAAGCAAAATTTAATCTGTTTTACAGGAGTTTAAAATGGTCAATGAACCAAACTGGTAACAAGAAATCTCTCAATCTATAGAGGGAGGCATTCATAGATAATCATCTACTTGCAGTTTTTATTTCAAAGTCAAACTTGGAAAAATATGGCAGGGTATAGCTTGGTTAAAAACACAGAAAGCTGTTTTCTTCATTTGAGAGTGCCAAGAGAAGCAGAGAGAGAGATGGAAAAAGGAGAATGCATCTAATTCACCTCTAGTATCAAAAAGAACAAATTGCAAAACGGATAAAATAGCAGAAGGAAGGAACAAAATGAATACTTTGGAATATTTTCTACCAATAGGTAATTAAAATAAGATGCAAAGTAAAAATAAACTTATTAAACTGTATAAAGAATGAAACAATAGTTTTTATTTCAAAATCTGACAAAATATGGTTACCTGATATGATATTAAACATCCGTGGATACAGTATGGCAGGACAGATAAGCCGAAGAAAAACAAAACCACTAAACAGTAGAAAAAATCATTTTAATGAGTTAGTATTTATGTTATATTTCAATATTTCAAAATGAACCAAATTTTAATACACCAGAATTCTGAACTTTAATGTGATTAGGGAAGTCTACCAAAGCTTTAGAGAGTAAGTCAAAGAACCTTACTGCCAAAAAAGAACATATAAATTGGCTATATTATTTTTCCCAAATTTGGGAAGCTTTAAGGTGTATTTGTAGAAATTACTTTATAGACTATTTGTGTGGAGGAGGAAGGCTGGGGGGTGTCCACACAGGAGTTACTCCTGGCTCTGCAATCAGGAATCATCCTTGGCAGACTCTGAGGACAATATAGGATGCTGGAGATTGAACCCGAATCTGCAGCATTCAAGGCAAGCACCCTACCCACTGTATAATCTCTCCACTTAGCTACTACTTATTAACTCCAGTCTATTAATACATTGTATACTTTAAGAAAGCAATTACAGTAAGACTTTCTGAAGTGATACAGGACGAATTAAGTTTTCAATCCTATAAAGTCTAACAATTTCTGTTTTTTATCTTCAAAATATAAACACAAAAGTCAAAAAAGCACAAATAAATCAAGTCGGTTAAATTGGTCTTTGTTGAATGAATCATATAAAAACAATACACTGTATTAAAGAAAAAGTGACTTAATACATTAGAAAGGAAAACAGCAGAATACTAAAAGCTTAAAGTACCAAATAGTTTCTAAAGTTAAATATTCTCAAATTACAAAATAATAGTAATAAAAACAAATTAGCATAAAAAGCACACGGTTTAAGAAATTGTTAGATGTGATTTTTTAACCAGCTATTCTTATCCTAACAGTAATAAATAATATAGCCTTTCTTAGTCTGCCTGATTTAGTTTCCAAATATATTATCATTTGAATCATTTATCTTAATTTCCTTTTAAAAGGAACCTGCACTAACAACTGTGATCACTTAACTCTGATAACAAAGATAACCCAAATAATTCAATTTTTTTCTTATAGTGATTTTAATTACTGGTAGTCTCTGTTCTTTTAGAATGAACCTACCTCTCAGCATCACTTCTCAGTGTTTGTACTATTATTATGATATACAACTGTCATTAAATCTAAAAACCTTTCATTTATGAAGAATCTTCCATTTATTATATAAAAGCATGGATCCTTAAAGTGAAAAGAATTTCAGTGTAGAAATCTACCTCCTGAGAAACTTTACAACTGATTTTAAATTTAAGAGAAAATTAATTACTAAATAAAGTCAAATCTGAGTTATCAGGTTGACTTTGCCCTATCATCATAGCAAAATTTCTCAGTATTGCTTAACAATTTCACTTGTTTGAAACTTAAAGAGTTTATAGAACAGTATACATCATACAAAAGTTTGATAAAATATTTTCTATTCCTCTGATTACACTAAAGACAAGAAAGAGAATTCTTAAAATATAAATATCTTTACTAAACAAGAGGGATTTTTAAATAAAAAAGAAGTTCCTTTACTTTATTTAGGTTGCAGAAAAAACTAACACTTAATTCCAAAACTGATGTTATTAGTATTTTTTGTCTTTAGCTGCAGCCAAAATTTGTTATGGAAATAATGACTAGAAGTATTTTTTTCAGCATGATAAATTACATATTAGATCACTTTGAGAGTTTTACTAAATTTTCAATGATTGCTTGGAATGTTCTTCACAGATTTACTTTTAGAAGTTTTGCTTTAGTTCTACTTTAGCTGCTAATATTCAATGTAATCTTAGACACAAAAGAATTTATCTCTACATAGCTAGTTCATCATTGGAAAGACAAGTTAAAACAATGACAATACAATCCCCATAGAAGAGTTACAAAATTTTATGACTTACCAAATCAATTCCTCTACTTATTTAAGCACAATAATCACAATAAGTGAATTATTAGGAAAACTATGTTTCAAACCAATTTCTCAATAATTAATTGACTATAAATTCATGTTCAGGATTTTTATAGTATAGAAAGTAGCTGGATATTTCATATTAACTTTGCCAAAACCTCAAAAGTTAAAAGTTTGAGAACCATCTGAACACTGAAGACATTAGCAGAACTCTAGCACAAAAGATCTTACATTACAAATTTAGGTTTCCAAATTTTCAGTTTTCCATGACTGTATACAATGATGAAATAATGAATTGTTGAGCCTTACCTAACAACTCTTGTTCTCATGGTGGTATTTGTAGGCCACTTATGCTGAACAGATTTCTGTAAACACCCATAAATATATCTCAGTGTCCTGCCAAAATAATACAATTACCTCAATAATGAAAACAAGTGAAAATTATGTTTTATCGCATCCAAAAAAATTATGTTGTTATTATTTTAAGTGTTTGGCCCACACCTGGCTGTGCTCAGATTTTACTCCTGGTTCTGTGCACAGGGATCATTCTTGGCAGTGCTTGGGGAACTATATGGGATATTGAAGATCAAACCTGGTTTGGCCTCATACAAGGCAAGTGCCCTGCCTACTGTACTATCACTCCAACCCCTGCATCCAAATAATGACCAGATATACCACATTGTAATGAAACTAACTCTTTCTCTCAATAAAGTACTTTGCTGAAAGTGCAAAAGAAAAAAATTTCACCATCAATTCACTTAGCCAGTTATTTATATTTACTCTAAAATCCATTTACCAGTTTTAGACTGCCTTTGTTATTAATAATGAGAGAGAAAAGTACTGAATTAAGTTGAAATTGCTATAAAAGTGAATTACTAATACTGAAAGCCAATAAGGAAACACTGAGAGAGCCAGAAAGATAGTACAGTGGGTAAGATGTTTGCCGTACATGCAATTCAATTCCCAGCACTACATATGGTCTTGTTGAGTACACCAGGATTGATTACTGAGAAGAACCAGAAGTGAGCTCTAAAAACTACAGGTGTGGCACATGCTCATGCGCACGCGCACACAAACAGTAAATTTATTCTCTGGTATATATTAACCAGGTAGGCTGGTCTATATGAAGACATTTCTTTTACTGTAATACAAATATTTCACACACACACACACACACACACACACACACACACACACACACACACACACACAGTAAATTTATTCTCTCGTATATATTAACCAGGCAGGCTGGTCTATATAAAGACATTTCTTTTTTTTTTTTTTTTTTTTTTAATTTTTTTTTTATTTAAACACCTTGATTACATACATGATTGTGTTTGGGTTTCAGTCATAAAAGGAACACCACCCATCACCAGTGCAACATTCCCATCACCCAAGTCCCAAATCACCCTCCTCCCCACCCAACCCCCGCCTGTACCCTAAACAGGCTCTACATTTCCCTCATACATTCTCAATATTAGGACAGTTCAAAATGTAGTTATTTCTCTAACTAAACTCATCACTCTTTGTGGTGAGCTTCCTGAGGTGAGCTGGAACTTCCAGCTCTTTTCTCTTTTGTGTCTGAAAATTATTATTACAAGGGTGTCTTTCATTTTTCTTAAAACCCATAGATGAGTGAGACCATTCTGCGTTTTTCTCTCTCTCTCTGACTTATTTCACTCAGCGTAATAGATTCCATGTACATCCATGTATAGGAAAATTTCATGACTTCATCTCTCCTGACAGCTGCATAATATTCCATTGTGTATATGTACCACAGTTTCTTTAGCCATTCATCTGTTGAAGGGCATCTTGGTTGTTTCCAGAGTCTTGCTATGGTAAATAGAGCTGCAATGAATATAGGTGTAAGGAAGGGGTTTTTGTATTGTATTTTTGTGTTCCTAGGGTATATTCCTAGGAGTGGTATAGCTGGATCGTATGGGAGCTTCGATTTCCAGTTTTTGGAGGAATCTCCATATCGCTTTCCATAAAGGTTGAACTAGACAGCATTCCCACCAGCAGTGGATAAGAGTTCCTTTCTCTCCACATCCCCGCCAACACTGTTTATTCTCATTCTTTGTGATGTGTGCCATTCTCTGGGGTGTGAGGTGGTATCTCATCGTTGTTTTGATTTGCATCTCCCTGATGATTAGTGATGTGGAACATTTTTTCATGTGTCTTTTGGCCATGCGTATTTCTTCTTTGTCAAAGTGTCTGTTCATTTCTTCTCCCCATTTTTTGATGGGGTTAGATGTTTTTTTCTTGTAAAGTTCTGTCAGTGCCTTGTATATTTTGGAGATTAGCCCCTTATCTGATGGGTATTGGGTGAATAGTTTCTCCCACTCAGTGGGTGGCTCTTGTATCCTGGGCACTATTTCCTTTGAGGTGCAGAAGCTTCTCAGCTTAATATATTCCCATCTGTTAATCTCTGCTTTCACTTGCTTGGAGAGTGCAGTTTCCTCCTTGAAGATGCCTGTAATGTCCTGGAGTGTTTTGCCTATGTGCTGTTCTATATATCTTATGGTTTTGGGGCTGATATCGAGGTCTTTAATCCATTTGGATTTTACCTTTGTACATGATGTTAGCTGGGGGTCTAAGTTTAATTTTTTGCAAGTGGCTATCCAATTGTGCCAACACCACTTGTTGAAGAGGCTTTCCCTTGCTCCATTTAGGATTTCCTGCTCCTTTATCAAAAATTAGATGGTTGTATCTCTGGGGAACATTTTCTGAGTATTCAAGCCTATTCCACTGATCTGAGGACCTATCCTTATTCCAATACCATGCTGTTTTGATAACTGTTGCTTTGTAGTACAGTTTAAAGTTGGGAAAAGTAATTCCTCCCATATTCTTTTTCCCAATGATTGCTTTAGCTATTCGAGGGTGTTTATTGTTCCAAATGAATTTCAAAGAGTGTCTGATCCACTTCTTTGAAGAATGTCATGGGTATCTTTAGAGGGATGGCATTAAATCTGTATAATGCCTTGGGGAGTATTGACATTTTGATGATGTTAATCCTGCCAATCCATGAGCAGGGTATGTGTTTCCATTTCCGTGTGTCCTCTCTTATTTCTTGGAGCAGAGTTTTATAGTTTTCTTTGTATAGGTCCTTCACATATTTAGTCAAGTTGATTCCAAGATATTTGAGTTTGTGTGGTACTATTGTGAATGGGGTTGTTTTCTTAATGTCCATTTCTTCTTATTACTGTTGGTGTATAGAAAGGCCATTGATTTTTGTGTGTTAATTTTGTAGCCTGCCACCTTGCTATATGAGTCTATTGTTTCTAGAAAGCTTTTTGATAGAGTCTTTAGGGTTTTCTAAGTAGAGTATCATGTCATCTGCAAACAGTGAGAGCTTGACTTCTTCCTTTCCTATCTGGATTCCCTTGATATCCTTTTCTTGCCTAATCGCTATAGCAAGTACTTCCAGTGCTATGTTGAATAGGAGTGGTGAGAGAGGACAGCCTTGTCTTGTGCCAGAATTTAGAGGGAAGGCTTTCAGTTTTTCTCCATTGAGGATAATATTTGCCACTGGCTTGTGGTAGATGGCCTTCACTATATTGAGAAAGGTTCCCTCCATTCCCATCTTGCTGAGAGTTTTGATCAAGAATGGGTGTTGGACCTTATCAAATGCTTTCTCTGCATCTATTGATATGATCATGTGGTTTTTATTTTTCTTGTTATTGATGTTGTGTATTATGTTGATAGATTTACGGATGTTAAACCAGCCTTGCATTCCTGGGATGAAACCTACTTGATCGTAGTGGATGATCTTCTTAATGAGGCATTGAATCCTATTTGCCAGGATTTTGTTGAGGATCTTTGCATCTGCATTCATCAGTGATATTGGTCTGTAATTTTCTTTTTTGGTAGCGTCTCTGTCTGGTTTAGGTATCAAGGTGATGTTGGCTTCATAAAAGCTATTTGGAAGTGTTTCTGTTTGTTCAAATTTCATGAAAGAGTCTTGCCAAGATTGGCAGTAGTTCCTCTTGGAAAGTTTGATAGAATTCATTAGTGAATCCATCTGGACCTGGGCTTTTGTTTTTCGGCAGACATTTGATTACTGTTTTAATTTCATCAATGGTGATGGGGGTGTTTAGATATGCTACATCCTCTTCCTTCAACCGTGGAAGATTATAAGAGTCCAAGAATTTATCCATTTCTTCCAGGTTCTCATTTTTAGTGGCGTAGAGTTTTTCAAAGTAGTTTCTGATTACCCTTTGAATCTCTGTCATATCAGTAGTGATCTCTCCTTTTTCATTCCTGATACGAGTTATCAAGTTTCTCTCTCTCTCTTTCTTTGTTAGGTTTGCCAGTGGTCTATCAATCTTGTTTATTTTTTCAAAGAACCAACTTCTGCTTTCGTTGATCTTTCGGATTGTTTTTTGAGTTTCCACTTCGTTGATTTCTGCTCTCAGCTTTGTTATTTCCTTCTGTCTTCCTGTTCTTGGGTCCTTTTGTTGAGCATTTTCTAGTTCTATTAGCTGTGTCATTAAGCTACTCAGGTAAGCTCCTTCTTCCTTCCTGATGTGTGCTTGCAAAGCTATAAATTTTCCTCTCAGTACTGCTTTTGCTGTGTCCCATAAGTTCTGAGAGTTTGTGTCTTTATTGTCATTTGTTTCCAGGAACCTTTTGATTTCCTCCTTGATTTCATCTCGGACCCACTGGTTATTGAGCATGAGGCTGTTTAACTTCCAGGTGTTAAAGTGTTTCTTCTGAGTCCCTTTGGAGTTCACAAATAATTTCAGAGCCTTGTGGTCAGCGAAGGTAGTCTGCAAAATTTCTATCCTCTTGATCTTATGGAGGTATGTTTTATGTGCCAGCATGTAGTCTATCCTGGAGAATGTCCCATGTACATTGGAGAAGAATGTGTATCCAGGTTTCTGGGGATGGAGTGTCCTATATATATCCACTAGGCCTCTTTCTTCCATTTCTCTCCTCAGGTCTAGTATATTCTTGTTGGGTTTCAGTCTGGTTGACCTGTCCAGTGTTGACAAAGCCGTGTTTAGGTCCCCCACAATTATTGTGTTGTTGTTGATATTATTTTTCAGATTTGTCAGCAGTTGTATTAAATATTTTGCTGGCCCCTCATTCGGTGCATATATGTTTAGGAGAGTGAATTCTTCCTGCTCTACGTACCCCTTGATTAATATAAAATGTCCGTCTTTGTCCCTTACAACCTTCCTGAGTATAAAGTTTGCATTATCTGATATTAGTATGGCCACTCCAGCTTTTTTATGGGTGTTGTTTGCTTGGATAACTTTTCTCCAGCCTTTTATTTTGAGTCTATGTTTGTTCTGACTATTCAGGTGCGTTTCTTGTAGGCAGCAGAAGGTTGGATTGAGTTTTTTGATCCATTTAGCCACTCTGTGTCTCTTAACTGGTGCATTTAGTCCATTGACGTTGAGAGAAAGAATTGTCCTGGGATTTAACGCCATCTTTATTTCAAAATTTGGTGTGTCTTTTGGGTAGTCTTGTCTTAGATTAGGTCTTTCAGTTTTTCTCTTAAGACTGGTTTTGTGTCTGTGAAGTTTCTGAGCTGTTTTTTGTCTGTGAAACCATGTATTCTTCCATCAAACCGGAAAGTGAGTTTTGCTGGGTATAGTATTCTGGGTGAAGCATTCATTTCATTCAGTCTTGTCACAATATCCCACCACTGCTTTCTGGCATTGAGCGTTTCTGGTGACAGGTCTGCTGTAAATCTCAGGGAAGCTTGCTTGAACATGATTTCCCCTTTTGATCTTGCTGTTTTCAGAATTCTGTCTCTATCTGTGGGATTTGTCATTGTGACTAGGATGTGTCTTGGGGTGGTTTTTCTGGGGTCTCTTTTGGTTGGTACTCTTCGGGCATGCAGGATTTGATCACATATATTCTTTAGCTCTGGAAGTTTCTCTTTAATGATGTTCTTGACCATTGATTCTTCCTGGAAATTTTCTTCCTGGGTCTCTGGGACTCCAATGATTCTTAAGTTGTTTCTGTTGATCTTATCATAGACTTCTATTTTCGTCTGTTCCCATTCTTTGACTAATTTTTCCATTGTCTGCTCATTTGCTTTAAGTTTTTTGTCCAATCTCTCCTGCTGTATGGAATTGTTATGTATCTCATCTTCCACAGCACCAAGTCTATTCTCAGCTTCTGATACCCTGTCCCAGAGCTTATCCATTTTGTCATTCACTTCGTTTACTGAGTTTTTCAGGCCTGTTAGTTGACATGTTATTTCAGTTTGGAGTTTTGTCATTTCTGCCTTCATATTTTCTTGGTTCTTATTAGTGTTCTGTTCAACTCGATCCATGGTTTCTTGGAGTCTGTTGAGCACCTTCCATATTGCTAGTCTAAAGTCCTTATCTGAGAGGTTGATTAGTTGTTCAGTCATTATCTGGTCCTCAGAATTGTCATCTTCATTCTCTATGTCTGATGCTGGCCTGCGCTGTTTCCCCATTGTCACATTTGTATTGTGGGTTTTTCTACGTGTTGTAGTGGTATTCATTGTCTATATGATGTAGGCAGCACACTCCTCTGGCTCCTCCCTTTCTGGATGGGCTAACGTGCCTCTAAGGGAGGGGAGTCCTCCGTGGATGAAGCCTCACACTGGGTCAAATCTTAGGCCCGAGCATGTAACAGAGAAGACAGTCCAGAGAGAAATGTTTGCTTCTGTGATATAGCGCCGTTCTTAGTGTGATTTTTCCTTCTTGTTGCAATGGAGTTCTTTCCTTAGAAAGAGTGCACGGCCGCGTAGCGAAGCGGAGCGGCCGTGCTCCTCTGAGCCTCTTTTTGCCCCACTCGCAAGAGTTTCACGCAAGAGGACAGTAGACAGACATAGACAGGTCACACTCACAGTCTTTCACAGCTGAGCCCCACTGGGCCGGTGTACTTTCGCGGATTTTCCCCGCCTGGTGTCACACACAGGGAGCCAGCTTTTGCAAAGGATAGCCGGTTTTTATGCTCTGAAGTCCCTCCCTGAAAATGGCGTCTGGGCGAGCGAGGTTTCTGGAGGCTCTTTTTGCCCCACTCGCAAGAGTTTCACGCAAGAGGACAGTAGACAGACATAGACAGGTCACACTCACAGTCTTTCACAGCTGAGCCCCACTGGGCCGGTGTACTTTCGCGGATTTTCCCCGCCTGGTGTCACACACAGGGAGCCAGCTTTTGCAAAGGTTAGCCGGTTTTTATGCTCTGAAGTCCCTCCCTGAAAATGGCGTCTGGGCGAGCGAGGTTTCTGGAGCCTCTTTTTGCCCCACTCGCAAGAGTTTCACGCAAGAGGACAGTAGACAGACATAGACAGGTCACACTCACAGTCTTTCACAGCTGAGCCCCACTGGGCCGGTGTACTTTCGCGGATTTTCCCCGCCTGGTGTCACACACAGGGAGCCAGCTTTTGCAAAGGATAGCCGGTTTTTATGCTCTGAAGTCCCTCCCTGAAAATGGCGTCTGGGCGAGCGAGGTTTCTGGAGGCTCTTTTTGCCCCACTCGCAAGAGTTTCACGCAAGAGGACAGTAGACAGACATAGACAGGTCACACTCACAGTCTTTCACAGCTGAGCCCCACTGGGCCGGTGTACTTTCGCGGATTTTCCCCGCCTGGTGTCACACACAGGGAGCCAGCTTTTGCAAAGGTTAGCCGGTTTTTATGCTCTGAAGTCCCTCCCTGAAAATGGCGTCTGGGCGAGCGAGGTTTCTGGAGCCTCTTTTTGCCCCACTCGCAAGAGTTTCACGCAAGAGGACAGTAGACAGACATAGACAGGTCACACTCACAGTCTTTCACAGCTGAGCCCCACTGGGCCGGTGTACTTTCGCGGATTTTCCCCGCCTGGTGTCACACACAGGGAGCCAGCTTTTGCAAAGGATAGCCGGTTTTTATGCTCTGAAGTCCCTCCCTGAAAATGGCGTCTGGGCGAGCGAGGTTTCTGGAGGCTCTTTTTGCCCCACTCGCAAGAGTTTCACGCAAGAGGACAGTAGACAGACATAGACAGGTCACACTCACAGTCTTTCACAGCTGAGCCCCACTGGGCCGGTGTACTTTCGCGGATTTTTCCCGCCTGGTGTCACACACAGGGAGCCAGCTTTTGCAAAGGTTAGCCGGTTTTTATGCTCTGAAGTCCCTCCCTGAAAATGGCGTCTGGGCGAGCGAGGTTTCTGGAGCCTCTTTTTGCCCCACTCGCAAGAGTTTCACGCAAGAGGACAGTAGACAGACATAGACAGGTCACACTCACAGTCTTTCACAGCTGAGCCCCACTGGGCCGGTGTACTTTCGCGGATTTTCCCCGCCTGGTGTCACACACAGGGAGCCAGCTTTTGCAAAGGATAGCCGGCTTTTATGCTCTGAAGTCCCTCCCTCATAAAGACATTTCTGTTACTGTAATACAAATATTTCTCACACACACACACACAAACACACAGTAAATTTATTCTCTGGTATATATTAACCAGGCAGGCCGATCTATATAAAGACATTTATTTTACTGTAATACAAATATTTCACACACACACACACACACACACACACACACACACACACACACACACACACACGCGCGCGCGCGCGCAAAGTAAATTTATTCTCTGGTATATATTAACCAGGAAGGCTGGTCTACATAAAAACATTTTTTACTGTAATACAAATATTTTACTGAGTTTTTCATGTTAGCATTTTTCATTAAAGACAATACATCTTATAAAACTGTAACTTTTTCAGAGAAAAATGAGAGAATAGTGGAAAACATATATATACATATATGTATGTATATGTTTATAATGATTTAAAAATACAGGTATATAATCTTTGTCAAGTTAAAATTTCACCACTTACGGTGGGAGTATTTCTGAAGCCATGAAAATTTTCTCCACAAGCTCTGAAAGTATGTTCAATAGATGTGCTAAATTAGTGTTCACATCTTCATTTTTTTCTAATTTTGATGGACTCAACTACGAGAAGAAACAAATCAATATAAATACATCTTGACAATGACTGACATAAGTAAACAGTTGTTTTAAAGGCGTTTATTGTAATTTCCAAACTCTATTATTCTTTTGATAAAAGGAGTTTATTTTGAAAAGTGAGCATTTTAAAGTACTATGCTCCAAGGACCTCCTACTGTATTACCATTCTCTCCTACTTAAAACTAACAGCTAAAGAACAAGCAGTGATTATCAATAATTTTCATTTGCTTTGGGGTTAAAACCAGTATTAAAAAATATATGCATTTATTGTATTTTATTGTAGATTTTTAAGACAGAGGAAGGCTTTATATTTTAAAAGATAAAAACCATAGTTCTACTGATCACATATTCACGAATATTAGCATTTAAGTATTTACATAGAACCATCACCACACTATTATTTAAATTTATCTTTGTTTTATTTGTTTGATAAAATAAAATCTAAATAAAATAGGGCCAGAGCAATAGTTCATCGGGTAGGGAAAATCTTGCTTCAGCCAACCCGGGTTCAATCCCTGGCATCCCAAATGGTCATCCTCCGAGCCCTCCAGAAGTAATTCTTGAGCACTGCTGGGTGTGACCCCCCCCAAAAAACAAAAGCAAAAATCAACAAAATAGGCAGTTCTGAATAAAATTAAGACCTATTTAATGACTAATAAAAACACCAAAAATCTTACAGAGAATCATGACCTTTATCAAAATTTTTCCAATCACTCTTGATATTAAATGCTCTATCTAGAAAATTGAATAAGCTCATTTATAAAAGCCTACTTTACCAAACAGGATTGATCATCTAAAGATCCTAAAGATTTGCTGCATTTCTGTATGATCTTTTATGGTTAGGTCACCTATGATATGACCCCAGATTTTCAATACCAAATGATCATTTCCCCCCTTAAATTAGTAAAACTGATGTCAATACAGTTAAGATTTAATAGCTACTGGTATATATTATAACAAGCAGTATTCTTTTGTTAATTTTGTATCAGACTTCATACTTTGTCCTTTGGTAGTTGCTCTATCTTTCAAATGAAATGAGAGAACAGTTGTATGATAGTCTATTTATCTTAATGGAATTCTCACTGAATCAAAAAAATTTACACTGAATTTTTTTTTTGGGGGGGGGGTCACACATGGCAGCACTCAGGGTTTACTCCTGGCTCCACACTAAATTGCTCCTGGCAGGCTCCAGGGATATATGGGATGCCGGGATTCGAACCAACGACCTTCTCCATGAAAGGCAAATGCCTTACCTCCATGCTATCTCTCCGGCCCATACACTGAATTCTTAATAGTTCTAAAACAATGTTTTTATTTGATTCTGGGGGGATTTTATTATATACCTACAACCCCCAAATGCCTCCTTTGATGAATTTAAATGTTAAGACATGCTATACAGAAACTAACAAGGAATGCAACGAAGTTCTCCAAGAAAAGGATCAACCTGTGTTGCTCAATATTTTTGAAAGTAGCATGCAGTTGGAGGGTTTAACCCATAAACAAAGTATATCATTTTCTAAAGTCTCTTCTGATAACATTTTTTAATGAGTAATTTTAAAAAGACAGCTATTTTTATTAAAATGTGATTAAGTGGAGATTGGGACCCAGGAGCAAGAGAGTAGCTAGCTACCCAATGGTTTGCCGAGCAGAGCCAAATCCTGAATTCCTGTAGACAAAGAAGAGTTTTACTCATCTATGGGTTTTAAAAAAAATAAAAGACATTATTATAATAATGCCCAGAGACAATAAAAATGAGGGCTGTTAGGACTGGCTCATGATATGAAGCTCACCACAAAGAGTGGTGAGTACAGTTAGAGCAATAGCACACTGAAAACTAGGTGACAATGTCAAGATGTGAGAGAAGTAGAATGCCTATCTCAAACAGAGTTGAGGGGGAGGGAGATTAGGGACATTGGTGATGGGAATGTTGCACTGGTGAAGGGGGATGTTCTTTTTATGACTGAAACCCAACTACAATCATGTTTGTAATCAAGGTGCTTAAATAAAGATAAAAAAATAAAATTTAATCATTAATATTAAGCATTACCTATTAAAACATGTTTTTTGCTAAAATATTTTAAACATTAAAATCTTACCTCACAAGACTGCTTGCTTTCCATAATCTTTAGAATAGAGTCTTTTAAAGCATGATGAACAAATTGGGTAGCAGTGGCTTTCATATATTGTTCCATCAAGGTGCTTGCAAGAGTTGTAGCTCGAAACAAGGTAGTGGCTTCATCTGAATAAATGTATCAATAGGTTCATAGATTATTTAAAGAATTGTACTTATATAAACACAACTAGAAACTGAGTTTATTTTATTTTTGCAAGGTGAAGGAAGGGCTCTCCAAATGATGCTCGGGGTGTATGGAGCTACTCTGGGTAATATCTGGTCTTAGGGCTGGTAGTTCAGTGATAGCCAGGATATGTGTTGATGTTCAGACATTGCAGTGGCAGACACGAGAGTGCCACCTTGACAGTAGTCAGGGGCACCTCAGGTACTATCCAGAGAAGCTTTGTGCTGTTGCGGATGAAACTCAGGGATTTCATCTTTCCTTCAACTAAGCATATATTTGGTTGCATGTGGCACTGAAGTTCTTATAATATCCTATATTTATATAAAGTTAACTGTCCAAAAGGATTTATAAGTACTTCATTAGATCATAAACAGAATAAAGGATTAATATTGCCATGTTCATTTAAAAAAGGGGGAGGCGAAGCGATAGCATAGCGGTAGGGTGTTTGCCTTGTACGCGGCTAATCCAGGACAGACCTTGGTTTGATCCCTGGCGTCCCATATGGTCCCCCAAGCCAGGAGTGATTTCTGAGCACAGTGCCAGGAGTAACTCCTGAGCGTCACTGGGTGTGGCCCAAAAAAGCAAAAAAAAAAAAAAAAGTAAAGAAAGAAAGAGAGAGAGAGAGAGAGAGAGAGAGAGAGAGAGAGAGAGAGAGAGAGAAAGAGAGAAAGAAAGAAAGAAAGAAAGAAAGAAAGAAAGAAAGAAAGAAAGAAAGAAAGAAAGAAAGAAAGAAAGAAAGAAAGAAAGAAAGAAAGAAAGAAAGAAAGAAAGAAAGAAAGAAAGAAAGAAAGAAAGAAAGAAAGAAAGAAAGAAAGAAAGAAAGAAAGAAAGAAAGAAAGAAAGAAGAAAGAAAACGCCTTGCGAATATTGTTAATAAACAAAATGTCAATGCAAGGACTAGAAACAGAATCCAGTTTTGCTCTTCATTCTTTCTATGCTTTGGAAAATTAGTTAATTTACAAATAAGAATAAAACAAAATCCTGGTAGCTTGTTAGTCAAAAACACAGCGCCTCACTTCTTATTTAACACAATGCTTAAAAAGATACATATCACATCTTTTTTGGACAATTTTATATATTTACATTTCTCTGATTAAAAAACTGCTTCCCATTTTACCCTCAAGGAAGCAGAAAGCACTGTTCCTGAGGAAGTGCAATTTGGAAATAGGTCATTCTGGCATTGTTTTATGCAATCACAAAGTACTATTTTTATGTAGCTAAATTGCATTAAAAGTACCATTTATAGAAGTTATGAATAAAATGTCCCCTGACACTTAACTTTTGTACAATGAATTACTAAATAAAAAAGAAGAGAGACTGGTGAGTACAGCAAACAATTCTTAATAATCACTTAAGTATTACATGTTACTAATCTAGACATACAAATCACTTTTTACTTTTTCTCTTTATTCCTCCATATGTTACTAAGGATCAAGTCCAATTACTCATAAATGAAATGCATAGATAATAATGAAAAGCCACAGGACTGTCATAGAATCGTTTCTAATTTGCCAAGAAAAAAACTTGTGTTAATAACGAACCCAATTATCACCTGGAAAGTAAGAATCAGAGCTGACATTCTAACTGAACCATTTAATGAAAAAGAGAAACTTATCAAATGATTTATTATTTGTTACATTCTTATATACATAACTTTAAAAATACGACAATATTTCATTCACACTGTACCTTCCATGCTTATTTCTCTGTCATTTAGTGTACATAGTAACAATGATTCAAGTTTTTCATGAAGAAAAATCCTCAGTAGGATGCTAGCCAGTAGTGTTCGGTCCTGTCCACATACATGTGATAAAGCATAGACTACATGCAGCTCTTTTTGAAGTATAAGCTAGAAATAATATCAAGAAAGGTTGCTGAAATTCACAACAGTAAAACTCTCAGATGAGTTCTTTCATACATACTTATATCTGTATTTTTTAGTTAGGAATCTGTCCTACTGAATACATTTCCTAAATAAAATGAATAGATAGCCAACTATCTATCACAAGGATTTTCAATCCTCTTGGCTTGTCAATATGCCACTAATTTATGAAATCACAATATTTAATATATACCTTAAAAATATTAAAATTTCATTTCTTGTCGAGAAACGGTTAGACTGTAAATATCTTAATACCTCTTTAAATTCACTATACTCTTCTTCTGGCATTATTTTTTCCATAGAGTATCGTGCTCGAACACGCAGAGATCCCGGTTCGATACCTTTTAATGGTATATGAGAGCTCAGCAGGAACCATTCATCTGTGGCATGCCCTTTTTGTAACCGGCTCAACTGGCAACGCATAAATACTTGACAGAAAAATAGCAAACAGTTATTGTCTAAAAACATAACAGTGTAATTAGCAACAAGACTAAACTTTCCTTGTATTCTAACCTCTTCAAGGTGTTAACATTTGTTTTCTTTTAATTAAAGGAATTGTTGGGTCAGAGCTAATAAAGCAGTAAAAGAGATTGTTATGTACACAGCCAATCATAATTTAATTTCTGTATATGGTCCCCTAAGCAGCACCATCAGGAATGATCCCTGAGTACAGAGCCAGGAGTAAGTCCCGAGCACTACTGATGTTGTCCCAAAACAAAACAAACAAACAACAAAAAGCAGAGAGAAAGAGACAGAGATTTAATACTTAATGCTTGCTTATTAATTCGGCCACTGAATGCCTATTTGCTCCATGCTGTTAGAATGGGACATAAGATATAAACATGATTAAAAAAGTCTGACTTGCATAGAGATCAGAAGGCAAGAAATCACTTATGCTACAGTGTGGTAAGTGCTGTGATCGTGGTTAATGTGACTAACGTGCAAAGAAATATTCAGTTCAGCCTGTGAAGGTTAAAAAAATCCACCCGAACATGTAACCCTTAAAATGATAGGCTTATTTTAAAACCCATGGATAATTTAAGAGAGGTATAAGAAAGCCAACACAGCAGGAGAGAAGGATATGCAAATGATCACATATGCAGTGAAAGCAAGAGGAGGAGTGGGTCAAGATAAGGACTTCCTTTTCTCATTTCTGAGGAGAAAAAATTTATCTTAATATAACAGAAACCACTAAAAAACAATTACCCATTTATTAAACCTTAACTTGTATCAACCAGCTGTTATTCTGTGATTCTGAAATTACAAAAAAATTCTATAAAGAAAAATTTAGGTTTTGGTCTATTAATAGATTATTTCTTTCCTTAATCCTGATTATAAGAAAGCAATATCCTAAGCCTCTCATTTTAGCAACAGGCTTGGAAAAAAGTGCTGCTCAGAAAAACTAGAAGGGCTTGCTATCATACATAAATATTTAATACACTCCAAAATAAACAAGGATAAAAGATACTTTGGGGGGAGAGGAGGCACACACCAAAGGTACTGAGAGCTTACTCCTTCCTGGGCTGTGCTCAAGGATCAGTCCAAATGGTGCTCAAGGTACTATAAGCAGTGTCAGGGATTGAATTGGGGCAGCTGTTCACAAGAAATATATCTTATCCTCTGTACCATCTCTGGTCTCCAGAAGTTCTTTATATTCATGTACAAGTAGGCAAAAACTAAAAAGCAGAATGAAGGAACAGAGAAAGTACCAGAGAAAATTGACTACTGCTGCTATTTTCTTATTCATTGGGAAGTGGAGAGGAGATATATATGCAATTTGATGCTAGGACATTAAGATTATACTATATACAATATTTATCTTTCTCTGATATATTTAAAAAATTAGCAGTTTTAGAAGTACAAAAAAGTTCTTCAATTATTCTGTCTATAACGCTTAATTTCCATGTTGGACTATTTTTCAATATGAGTATCATTTGTACACAGCATATTTTTAAATTTAGAAATGAAAATTCCACAGCAACTTACAGATATCAGGATCTTTGCTTTTCTTTGTTTTATTGCTAAGTGTTATTTCAAATCTGTTGATGTCAGGAGGAAGATCACTAAAAGATAAAAGGGAATTAACAGAATGTCGAAGCTTCAGATTATCCAATTCCTTTATTTCTAGTATCAGTCAAGCTCTCTAGGTCTATGATTCATAGCATACTGTATTTTGTTTACAGAAATACGACAAGCAAATAGTACTTTCCTGCCATCTTTCCATCTCAAATAAATGCTAGAAACCATTATAAAAATGTTGAATGTCTATATTAATAAATATTAACATGCAGTGTTAATCAGGAACACTGCTTTAGTAAAACAAAGTAGTACATATAAAAACCAAGAATAGGATACTAACAGAGATGAACAATTATAATTGGAAAAAATATATACTATTTAAAAAATGATTTAAAATAATAATGACTTACTCAAAAACAAACTCTTCTGACCATACTGGGTTTTGTCCTTCTCTTGCATGAGTTTTTGCTACTTGGACACTATTCAGGTAGATGTTACAATATGGATTAGTAAAATGCTTTACTGGGAGTTTATGGGCTTCTTCAATATGCAAAACAAGACTGCTGACCTAAAAAAAAATTTTTTTTAATCTGGATTTTAAGAAATATTAGGCATAAAAAACAACTATCATGCAATCAAACCCTAATTTCTTTTTCCTCTTTATTTAGAAAATACATCTTCCAGTTCTACTTCTTTATGCGATACAAAACTATATAATTTAAGGAATGGGGAGAGAGCTAAATAGACTGAAATATATCCTTTGCATGAATGAGCTTTAGGTTCAATCTTCAACATATAGTGCCCTATGCATTAACTGAAAGCAGCCTTTTGCCTGATGTTTCCCTAGTCTCTGGATTACAGCACCATTAGGTAAGCCAAAACTCAAAATAAAAATCTTATTTAATTTTTTTTAACATCATCTTAAATGCAGAGATTAATGTGCTTGCACTGCAGGAAGCCGAGCCTGGTTCAATTCCAAACATTATTTATATAGTGTTTAAAATATAGTCCCAACAATCAACAGGAGTGATTTCTGAGCACAAAGCAAGTACAAAGCCCTGAGCACTGCTGGGCTTTGCTGCAACAGTTTGCCACATTTTTTAATATAAAATTTAAAACAAGTCTCCCTATTTAAAAATACTGATTAATTTGTGAGATATTAATATTTAATGTTAATTAAATATTAATTTTTGAAATATTAGTTTTGAAAAATAGCTCACATTTTTGCTGAATAATGAAGTAATCTTTTCTGTCACAAAACAGTTAATTTAGAGGAAAGGTAGCTAAGGATTCTTTCAAAGTAACAGTCACAATACAAATCAAAACTTCATTTGCCACATTAAGCTCATCTAGAAGATTTTATTTTCTATAGCTATGAACTATTTTTAAAACAATCCTCACTTTACAGAAAAGATTGCAGATTCAAAAAAAAAAAAAAAGGCTATCTTTACTGGCTTTCAGTCCAATGCTTAAACCATCTACTTTCAAAGATGAAATCCTTACACCCTTTCACTGCTTAAAAACTTATCCAAGACCCCTTAAGTCTTAACTCCTCAGGCTTATAATTAGGATAAGTCCTCCACTGCAAAGAAATAATGTATGTTAACTAG
The DNA here is from genome assembly GCF_024139225.1 of Suncus etruscus. Classification (NCBI taxonomy): domain Eukaryota; kingdom Metazoa; phylum Chordata; class Mammalia; order Eulipotyphla; family Soricidae; genus Suncus; species Suncus etruscus. The sequence goes on along the minus strand of NC_064849.1, from coordinate 143,326,457 downwards.
AACACCTTATACAACACAAGGCCCAGGTAATGGAGAGCACAGTAGATTTACAAATGACAATTTCACGATCAAGACATATCTACAAATAATTAAACTGATTTTTCAGAACTTACAAAAGGCTTAAATGGCCTAATACTGTATAGGAATTGATATATAGTTAACTACATTATTAAGTGTTCTTAGGAAAATGGGTCACAGGGAATATTATTTCCTCCACAACCATATGAGAAATTCCTACACATAACTACTTGATTAATAAATACTGCACTCAACTTTTCTCAAACCTGAAAAAAAAAACATCAAAATTATTTAAAAGTTCTCAATTATTAGGGTATTACTATTATAACTATAAAAAAAGCAAAGACAAAGAGGATATGAAGTTTAGTTTATAAACCCAAAAAGGAAAAATCTTAGCTTATATCTCCTTAAAATGAACACGTAAGAAATGTAGCTTCAGTATGGTACCTAAGAGTTTATGTAATGCATTTCAAAAGTAAGTAAAAAAAAAATTCACAATTTTATTGGGTCAGTTCTCAAAATTTATTATTAAAACAATTATTTTTATCCCTTCTACTCTGAAATAAACCATAAAGATTTCTTGAAGACAAAATAATAAAAGCAACTAACAATATTCTTGTACATTTGCTGTTATTATTTTATATAAAGAGAGGAAAATACTTGGTATATGCTAAATGGCCTAAGTAAGTATTCATCAAGGACATAAAAGAACATTATATTTTATGTAGAATAAACTTTTTTTTCTGACACTGAAAAAAAAAGTATGGCTTAAAATGCCTAAAAAGATTACCTCTTAAGAATTATTAACTGTATGAAATGCTGCGTATATGATTTACATGGAAATAAGAATAAAAAGTGACAAAATTAATAAAGTTTCACCTGACGCAAGCGTTTATTAGATGTTCCTGGGCTACTTTTCCGTAAATTGCAAAATGCCTGAAGACCTTTCATCCAGTCCTACCAAAAGACAAATGTAAATATATGTTTATATGTAAATGTAAAAGTACAAAGAAATATACTCTATGGCAGTTTATTTAACTTCCAATTATTAATTTTTTCAAATTTAATATTTTTTTCTGGACCATTATTTTTATACTCTTAATATGTTTTAACTAATATGCACCAAGAGTGGCAATTTTAGCCATAACAAAAACTTAAGTATATCTAAGTATTCAAGTAGAGATATCAAAGGCAGAGTCACAAATATCGTAATTAAAATTTGATACAATTTAGGAAGGCTGATCTGATAAAACAATAATGTGATGACTTTACACACAATTCTGATTTTACAATTCATGATGTGATGATTTACTTGAAAACCATGAATCTAATTTTTTACCTTAAACCATAGCATATAGAATGGTATAAATAGAATTGGATTATTTGTTAAGTCTTCCAAATACAACATTTGGCTTTAAAACAATTGTAAATAGGGCAGACAAATTAAAGTGTTAAAAACTTGAAAAAAAAAAAAAAACAATTCTAAGTAAGAAATTTTAAACTGGGATACAGTGAGTAGGATGCTTGCCTTGCACACAGACAACCTTTGATCCCAGGCATACCAAACGGTCCTCTGAGCACCACCAGGAGTGATACCCAAGTACAAAAATAAGATTAACTCCTGAGCACTGTTAGATGTGGCCCAAGAGAGATGAGGGCTGGTAGATGCAGCTCATGACATGAAGCTCATCACATAGAGTGATGAGTGCAGTTGGAGAGATGACTACACTGAAAACTATCATAACAATGTGAATGAATGAGGGAAGTAGAAAGCCTGTCTTGAGTACAGGTGTGGGGGGGTGGGGAGGAGGGAGATCTGGGAAATTGGTGGTTAGAATGTTGCACTGGTGAAGGGGGATGTTCTTTACATGACTGTAATCATACAACTATAATCATGTTTGTAATCACGGTGTTTAAATAAAGATAATTATAAAAGAAAAAAAAGAAATATATTAGGCCAATCATGTATTTTATTAAAATTTTTATTTCTTGTAATAAAATATTCCTAACTTTCTCAAAAAAAAAAAGAGAGAGATTGAAAAAGAGAAGTAAAATATCTGTCTTATAGGACATCAGGGGAAATAGTGGGAGGGAAACTGGAGATATTAGTGGTGGGAAATGTGCACTTGTGAAGAGTGGTGTACAATGTATGCCTGAAACTCAATCATGAGCAGTTTTGTAACCACAGTACTTAAATAAAATAGTAAAAAATAATGTAAAGAGAGAGCCACCCTGTGAGCCTGCAGTCTATCCAAATAATATTAAAAAATTAATACAAAATGTTTTTTCACCCATTAATATCTATTGCAATGGTATTTGTAGCATTGTTTCCAGCAGCTAAAATATGAAACAAGTGTTGTACTCATTGGTAAAAAATTGGATAAAGGAACTGTGGTATATTTAAAAAAAAAAAAAAACAAGCAAGCCAACAAACAAATTTTTTAAATGCTTAACGTATCTAATAACCCAAATCAACAGAAAGAACAATATCAAGTTTATTTCTAAATGAATTGAAATATTTCATTTTGTTTCTAGAAAGCTTTATACTATTGCAATGTTAAGTTATATCTATTGCTTTCTTAGCTAGTTCAATAAATCTGATTTCTGTCAATGTTCAGAGAATATTTTAATCAATTACCATACAGAATATCATATTATATGTTATATAGACTATTATAAATTGCATTAAAAAATGAGTAACCAGAGACCCTACAGACAATATAATGAAAACTAGAAATAGCAGTAGTATTTTATGTACTTTAAGTGGATAGATGAAAATACAGAACATGAAAAGAATGTTTATAAGTGTAGTCAAACACTTATAAATGTCCTATTTTTATAGCTAAGATTACAAATATACTGAGATGTCATCCAGATAAAGAGGGAATATGATGTAACAATCAGAAAATAGGATTTTAAGTTATACTTCCTTACTAATTCAGTTTTTAACAAAAATATTCTGTTATCAAAGTATCTTAAAGTCTTGGGGCCAGAGAGAGAGCATGGAGGTAGGGCATTTGTCTTGCATGCAGAAGGACTGTGGTTCAGATCCCGGCATCCTATTTGGTACTCCAAGCCTGCCAGGAGAGATTTCTGAGCGTAGAGTCAGAAGTGACCCCTGAGCACTGCTGGGTGTGACCCAAAAACAAAATAAAAATTAAAAAATCTTGAAATCTTATCTCTTTATCTAAAACTAAGAGATCCAGACCCACAAAAGCACTTTTATAACTTTTATGTAAGTTATTTAATCAGTTTTTTAATTGAGGTTTCTACAAAGCCTCAAAACCTGTTATTTGTATGAAAAATCATAATGGCTCTAAGCTCAAGTTTATCCTACAGTCCAAGATATTTTCTTTATAAGTCACAAGTCCATATTGTGATCAAAGTTTTTACGTGTATCTGTTTTTGTCGACGGCTGGAAAATAATTTTCCAACAAAGTCACTTTCTTTGATATCTCACAACATCTTTAAGTTCCTTCCAAGGAATACCAGCAGAAATATGGTCACATTTTTTTAATTTAACACTAACCCACCCCAAAATTATTATAACTGGTATACTAAAAATATTTACTAAGGGAGATTTTATAAACACTAAGAATACTGCATACAGTGCTTAAAGCACAGGGTCTAGATCAGGGGTCTTCAAACTACTGCCCGCGGGCCACATATTGTATTTATTCCCATTTTGTTTCTTCACTTCTAAATAAGATATATGCAGTGTGCATAGAAATTTGTTCATAATTTTTGTTTTTACTATCATCTGGCCCTCCAACAGTCTGAAGGACAGTGAACTGGCCCCCTGTTTAAAAAGTTTGAGGACCCCGGTCTAGATTAATGAAAAAAATACTTCCCGAATTATTTTTCAGTGATTCATTAAAATCATTCATCTTTCAATTATACTAAGAATTATGTGTACTCTCTTCTCAGAGCTTTCTCAGTTAGATGCAATATTAGAATATTTAAAAGTAAATTTAAAATAAGGTTTTCATTCCTAATAACTACTTTTATATATTTCTTTAAAATTTTCATTTATAAAAGTTTTATTCTTTAATAAATTCATTTATGGGGGGCTGAAGTGATAGCACCGTGAGTAGGGTATTTGCCTTTGCATGCGACCAACCTGGGTTCGATCCCAGCATCCCATATGGTCCTCCAAGCCTGCCAGCAGTAACTTCTGAGCGCAGAGCCAGGAGTAACCCGAGTGCTGCTGAGTTGGCCCAAAAACCAAAAATGAAAAATATATTCATTTACGAAAGTTTTATTTCTTAAAATAAAAAAAATGACCTTTTTAATCATTTTACCTCAGGTTAAATGGTTGTCTATCCTAGTTAGAAAAAATATGTGGACATTTTAAAGGCTTACAATAGTTTCACATAATTTACCTCTGCTTGTTCGGGAGTTTCTCCTGCAAAGTAAAAGATGTAATGTTCTTCACTAAAGTGCTGAACTACTATCTGAAAACAGTTTGGCCTTTAAAATACAAGCAAATACAAGTTAATAGGAAAATTAAACAATACTGAAATATTTACAACATATACACAAAATTCTCAATTTAGAAAAATGTTTAACTGTACCAGATCATTACAAAATAATACTTAGTTGCAGACCTCAGAAAAACCTTTTTATATACATTACGGACACTTTATCATTGTAAACTTTTCAAAGTATCATGTACATTAATTTTAAAAGATGGCAGAAATAAAAAAGGAATTCAAAAAAGCTAAAGCACAAAATGCTAGAATAGACACAGCAAGGCCAACAACTTTAAAATAAAATGAGATTCATTTCTTTATAATGACATAAATATTTATATGTACTAAAAAAGAAAAGCTATGTAATTTTTATATCAAAAATATTCTTATTCCTTATATCTGTGATCTTAATTTCTTTGTACTTAATTTTTTAAAGGAGATAACAGCTTTATTCAGTGGATAAGGCTGAAAGAAGAATCCCAGAATCACTGCTAATTTTTCCAAATTTTTCACAACTGAACAAATATTGTTCCTCATATTATAAATGCAACACCTATTTATAAATATATTCCTGAAATGTAATGATCAAACAGTAAATAACTATTCCAGTCTTTCATAGTTTGTGCTATATTCTAATTCAATTGACAAGCACATTAGGTATACCTCATAAATATATATTACTTTAGTTTGCACTATATTCTTATTCATTTGAGAAACACAGTATTAGGTTGTAGCTTTTATATATATATACATATACATATATATACACATATATATATATATTTAGAGATGTGCTTCTCAACTGTACTTCAAAATGTTTTTAGAATTTTAAGAATAGGTATATTTTTGTCAATAAATGCTCATTTATTTCTTTCCTTAACCAATATTTAGTGTTAGAAACTACAGCAAAATACTCATTGAAGTACAAGCTGAATATAAAAAGAATCTCTTCAATCTTTTATATGGAAAAAGAGCCAAGGATAGTTCAAAGGACTGCAATACCTGTTTCAAATGGTCAATATAGATTTTTAAAACTGTTGCAGAAACTCCTAGATAGAATATGACAGATAAAAATAATGGCCTCTTCAGGGTGAGAATGATAGTACCCCTAGTAAGGTGTTTGCCTTGCACATTGCTGACCCAGGTTTGATCCTTTGCACCTGTTGTAGCAGCCAGGCATGATCTTTGAGTGTAGATCAAGGAGTAAGCCCTTAACTATTATCAGATGTGGTCAAAAAAAGAAAAAAAGTTTCTTTAAAATTGTCTTTTAAATCTAATCTTCAATTCTAACATCTCTTTTCTTTAAATTGATAAGTATGTCACCTTTCCTTTTGACAGTACAAAAAAAATTTTGATTCAATTGCACATGCAAAAAAAAAAAGGCACATCCAAAAAATGGTAAAAATTTTTCCTTAATTTAGATCTCTTCATTATTCTTAATTCTTTAAGACAGAAATTAAATTATAACCAATATTACTAACAAATAATGTAGCCTTGGTTTTCTCAAGGTTTAATTTCTACCTTAAATACACAAACTGAAAGAATACATTAACCTATTTTGTGTTTTGAAGGTTGTAACTTTGAGGAAATTTAATTCAGCCATTTTTCCAATAAATATAAAAAGTGAGAATCATTGCGACTTTTTTCTTGCGAAGATCATGTATAACTTTAGCAGAACTCTTCTTTTGGACAATGTAGATATCTAGGTGCTAATAAGTGATATCTTAATACTATTTCCTCCCACAAAAATGAGATCAGTTAAAGTAGTTTAAATTATTAGATTGTTTTGTGGGGTTTTTTGGGGGGGAGAGGCAACATGCACTGGTGCTCAGGGGTTTCTCTTTGCTATGCACTCAGGAATTACTCCTGGAAATGCTCAGGAGAACATAATGCATGTTGGGATGGAACCTAGGTCAACTGTGTGAAAGGCACCATGCTACCTGCTGTACTATGGCTTATCTAAGAGAAATTTTTATAAAATTACCTTAAACCTAATACATAATTCAGCTTCAAACTTCTACTCATGAGTAACACTACACTGCTTACATTCTTAAATAACTAATAAAAATCTTCCAATGTTTCTTATAAAGCATGACCAACAATCAAATTTAAATAATCTCCATTTAATTCAATATTGTCTTCTTTATTTAAAAAGATTCATTGACTATTGAATGCTTTATCTCTAATTCCTTTGGGTACTTCTTTGAATAACCAATAATCTACCTCAAAGTATTTCTCTAATGTCTGTAGATTCATCCATGTATAATAAAAATGCATATATTTGAATTTTCTAATGCATTACAGAAAGTATTTCCAAATATAACCCAACAGTCTTGTTTTCATTTTTCTGAATGCTGGATGTGGGGGATGGGGGGGTGGGAGCTGTACAGTTAGAAATTTCCAAACAGAGAGACAGCACAGCGGTAGCGCATTTGCCTTGCAAGCGCTGGCCCAGGACTAATGGTGGTTCAAATCCTGGCATCCCATATGGTCCCCCTTGCCTGCCAGGAGTGATTTCTGAGCACAGAGTCAGGAATAACCCCTGAGTGTCCCTGGGTGTGGCCCCAAAACCTAAATAAATAAATAAATAAATAAATAAATAAATAAATAAATAAATAAATAAATAAATAAAAATTCCAAACAAAATGGTAAAGTAATATAGAGTGCAATATCCAGCACACAATTGTGTATGTGCATCTAAGTGCAACTTCTGGTGGCGCTACAACAAAAACGTGTGCAAAAACCAAAATTTTAAAGTGATTCCTAGTCATAAAACAATAAGAAAGGGAAGACAAAGGGGGTAAATAATACCAACCTCATAAACAGGTAATGAAATTGAAAGGCTGGCTGTAAGCTCTACAGTTATTTCTCAAAGTTTTCAAATTAAATAAGATAAAATTAGATTTGTCTAATAGAAATATTATCCAAGCCATATTAAAAGTTGTTAAAATTAGGTATTTCAAATGCTTTGTATCTGATAAGTAATAAAGGTGTTAAGTCTAACTGAAATTAATTACAAGAAACATGGGAAATTAAAGGTTGAAAAAGGCCTACTTGGTAAGTAAAAAGCTAGAAATAATAAAAAGCTAGATTTATGAATTCAGGATTTGGCTTTGGCTTCTTTAGACTAACATTTCTAAAACGTTATGAATGTAAAATATGAAATATTCACATTCCTACTGAAAGTGTGTCTTAATGTCAATTTATTGAGAACATGCCTGCCAAGAAAATAACACAACAATATAATATAGACACAATGTGGGTTACTGGAAAATGTGACCAAAAACTAGTCACTGTCTCAAGATACTAGTGATTGAGCAAGAAAGAAATATGAAGATAAATATTTTATCACAAAGGCTCTCATTTCTAAGATTTCCATATGAGGCATGGAATAGACTTCCTTACAAAGGTTAAAAAGGTCTCAAAGGAGCCAAAGAGATAGCATGGAGACAAGGCATTTGCCTTGCATGCAGGACTGTGGTTCAAATTCTGGCATCTCATATGGTACACTGAGCCTGAAAGGAGCGATTTCTGAGCATAGAGCCTCCTGGCTCTATGTACCCCCTGAGCACTGCTGGGTGTAACCCAAAAACCAAAAAAAAAAAGGTTTCAAATTAGGGGCCAGAGCAGTGGCACAAGCAGTAAGGCACTACCCTAAGATGGACAGTGGTTCTATCCTCCAGCGTCCCATATGGTCCCCCAAGCCAGAAGTTGTTTCTGAGTGCACAGCCAGGAGTCGGGGTTGGCCGAAAAACAAAAACAAAAATAAACAAAAAAATGGTTAAAAATCATAAGGAAGATAAACAGTCTTAAAAATGTGGCATATTTAGGGGCCAAAGCAATAGCGCAGTGGTAGGGTGTTGGCCTTACAGGTGGCTGATCCAGGACAGACCTCTGTTCGATCCCTGACATCCCATATGGTCCCCCAGAGCCAGGAGCGATTTCTGAGCGTATAGCCAGGAGTAACCCCTGAGCATCACTATGTGGCCCCCCCAAACAAAAACACAAAAAAATTGACATATTTAGATGATTTCAAATCTGATTTTCTGTACTTTATATTAACCTACAATTCCATAAAGAAATAGAAAATCAATTTCTTACCTGCCAAAAAGACTATCATGAACAACATAGACAGAACATACACTGAGATCTATTAATCCTTTTGGTTTTGTAGCTCGTTTTTCACTTTCAAAATAAATAAGTTGAGCATCACTGCCCTCTAAGATAAAATATAAATTTTTCCACCGTTTTCCTTTGCCTGTTTAAAAAAGAAAAATGTTATCTTTATGAAAATAATCTGAAGTTCTATTATCATTTAGCATTAAAGCTTATTTTATGAAAATAAAATTAAACATATTTAATTTTTTATTCAAGATCTCAAAGTACTTCCTCCTGAGAAAGTATCTCTAATTTATCTTTAGGGGAAAAGACTTTTTAATATAGATGCGTGGCTTATAGGGGGAGTCTCCCAAGTGGTGCTCAGAACCCAGCACTAATCAACCAGGTCCAGGACCAATGCAAAGACCTGAGGATTTCAGGGCAGCTCAGGCCCTGTTCTGCTATGGATTATCGGACCATCTGGTCATGCTCAGGAGGCCTCCAGAACCATATCCAACATGCCTAGATTAGATGGTCACGTGGTGCCAAGGCTCAAATCCAATTTAGGTACATGCTGGACATGAGCCCTAAACTGTCACCCTATCTCTGGGCTCTGCAGTTTATTTTACTAAATCATAAAAGACAGAATGTATGCTATATTTTTGGAGCGTATATGGTGCTCAGACCTCTAAAATTTAGATGCAATTCTTTTTCTTTTTTTTTTCTTTTTTTTTTGGTTTTTGGGCCACACCCTGTGACGCTCAGGGATTACTCCTGGCTATGCGCTCAGAAGTTGCTCCTGGCTTCTTGGGGGACCATATGGGACACCGGGGGATCGAACCGCGGTCCGTCCTAGGCTAGCACAGGCAAGTCAGGCACCTTACCTCCAACGCCACCGCCCGGCCCCAATTCTTTTTCAATCATAATCAAACTATCGTAATTTCCAACCATATGAAATTTTTCTTTTTAAAAAAAAAATAAAGAGGTAAAATAAGAGGTAATTTACAAGATAAAGAATCAAATAATTTGACTGGAATCAATGTCAGAATGTAGTGTTTTGTTTTGTGGCCACATCGGGGGTAGTCGGGGGTTACTCCTGGCTCTGTGCTCAGAAATCTCTCCTGGCAGGCTCAGAAGACCATATGGGATACAAGGGGCAGAAACCAAGTCCATCCAGGGTCAGCAGTGTGCAAGCCAAACGCGCTACCTCTGTGCTATCGCTCCAGCCCTGTATTTTTTTTTTAAATACTTAGAAAAATAATAAGTTTACTCCTTAATGTTGATTTTATATATTTAGTATTTAGGATATAGTTACTAAGATAAAAGCTCTAAACTATGGTAAAGCTACTAATAACTCATATCAAAACTACTTATTTAAATACATTATCTGAGTATAAATCTGATGCCTAATAGTATACTTTTATTATAAAAGTTTATGGTAGAATAGTGAAATTAAATTGTCTATATTTATTATTTAATTTGGAGAGTTGGACCAGTCTGATTATGCTTAGTACCTACTTATTTCTGGCTCTGAACTCAGGGATCACCAATTTCTGGCAGTGTTCAAGGACCAGGTTCTAAGTGGGGTGAACCATGTGCAAGGCAGGGAACTGCCTCACCCACTTGTACTTTATCTGATCCTAAATACTTCTCTTTATAGTTTAACACTTACCCTTTTTTAGTAGATAACCCTTTTTAACAATATTTTTATAAAAGGCATCTTTCGTTTTACGACGAATTGTATTATAGATTTCTTTACCATCCACAGCATCATTGAGTACTTGTTCTTGATCCTGAAATTTTAAAAACAATATTATTATTTAATGAATTCTTTACAGTAATGAAGTAAAATTTATCAAACTATGAAAAATCTATTTTTCTTTAAATATTAAAGTCATTTTGTACTAAAATTTAAATTAATCTAATGCATTTACTAAGGTCATTTGCTTTCTACAATAATTCTTTCTTTAAAGTTTTCTTTTCATTTATGCTTATCAAGAATATGAACTATTAATTACAAAATACATAATATTTATGTTCTGTCATGTTTTATAGGAAATTTGTACAACACAATACAAGCTAGTAATCAATTCGTACATAAGTCAAATTTGTGCTTATAATTGTGCAAAAAATATTAGGTGAGTGTTGAAAACTAAACTGAGGCGAACTAAGATGCATATGCCTAATTATTCCTTAGTTTTCCTGTGTTATAATCCATAAACATTCCATCCACAAATAAAGGACATATCCTTCTACAGCTTCACAATTTTATAACCCTTCTTATGGTCACTTCCACAAGTAAACTACTTTTTTCAATTCAATTGAGAGAGTTATCTTAGTTTTGAATTACCTTACCAGCTAGCATGTACAATAACCTATGCTACATTTTTATTAGATCTTTATTTTTCAGTTAAACTGATTAATTTTTTTCTTTATTTTTTGGTTTTTGGGTCACATCCGGCAGTGCTCAGGAATTACTTCTGGCTCTATGCTCAGAAATAGCCCCCGGCAGGTCAGGGGACCATATAAGATGCCGGGATTCGAACCATCGTACTTTTGAATGCAAGGCAAATGCCTTTCCTTCATGCTATCTCTCCGGCCCCTAAACTGATTAAATTATTGAGCACTGTAACTATTTCTACTTATATATATCCTATAGTTTTATATCAAGAGTATATGTAACACTGTAATGTTTTGGAACTGTGTGTTTTTGAGCGTAACCAGCTTAATCTCTCAGAATAACAAAAAGAAATGTGGTGTCAAGAAGACTACTACGAAAGAATTCATAATCAACCTACAATATTATCATCAGAATCTACCAAATTCAATTTTAGGTTTGTTTTTATTTTCTTTTGGGGGATGGTCCAGGTGAGTAGGGCTATACTACGTAGTGTTCAGGGCCTTAAATCTGATGTGTGCATGAGATCATCTGTGGTATCAGGCTTCAATGAAGCCAGGTTGGATGCAAGTAAGATAAGTCTCTTACCTACTATACTCCCTTCCCTCCCTCAATTTCAGTATTTTTTCTTCAGTAAATCTGCTTATCTACTATAATTATTATTTGTTTGCTACAGATTTTAGGTGGTCCAGGTAATCGATTTATAAATGTTTTCTTAAATTAGTAAGAGATTTTTGCAAATCCTTTTTCCTACCATTAAAATTAAAAGTTTTTCATCATTCTAAAAATCATTTAGTTTACTGTCATAATTTTAGAGTTAAATTTCACTGAATTAAATCCTTTACAATTACATTATCATTTGTAATGTACTATGGTTGTCTTCACACTACAAAGGGAAAATCTAGTAGTTGTGATAGAGACAGATTTCTAGCATAATGGAAAAACTTTGGCAACCTTTGTCCCAGAGTCTGATGCTATAGTGGGATTAATCAACTACATATTTTCACACTGCTGGTGAAAAGGCCCTCATTTATTGTCACAGTGTACCTTAAATATCACTGTGTAAGATTTGTAATTCACTTTGGCCACAATAAAAATAAAAAAATAAAGAGAAAAAAAAGAATAAGTAAAAAGTAGAATAAATGTGAGAGTGTGTCTGAAATACTATAGCCTGTGATGTCAGACCATGCTTAATTTTGAAAGGGTTTCTAACACAATAGTATGTTGAAATATAATCAAAATCATGCATTAAATTAATATGTACCTACATTTTATTCTTGCTAGTTACTAGAACATAAGGCCCTCATGAAGAATTTTACCCAAACTTACTACACTACCAGTAATTTTAGACAACTGATAGGGTTGACGTAAGTTTACATACTCATTGTATATTCTATAGTAAAAACTTTTTTTTACATTTATTATCTTCCTTATGTAAAATATTACAAATTTTTCATAAGTGATCTAAAGGTCTTAGTGATGTCAATACAATGTCAATTTCTTTGTTTTGCTTTAGGTTGGGAGTTCCAATTGACTGTGCTCAGGCCTTACTAATTGTTCTGTGCTCAGGTAGTAGTGCTAGAGGGATTCAGGGTTCATATGTAAGTCAGAATTAGAACCTGGGTTGATGGCATGCAAGGCATATTCTTCATTTACTATAGTATCTCTCTTGCCCTTCAAAGTGAAAATTTCTGAGGATAATTTGTGTATATGTAAATTTATTTAAAATGTTCTTACTATTAAAGAAATTATTTACTCAAAAAAAACATAACATTTTTGCAAAATATACTATACACCTTTAACCTAAAATTTTATTAATGCTTTTTTTACCAAGCACTATTCCAGAACTTTCATGTTTCTATACTTTTAAACTATATTGGGGGAACTTTTTTGTTCCTATAAACCTTTTTTATACACAAGTATTACAGCATAAATGCATACCATACATTTTAAAAACAGGCTAAGTACATTAAAATACACAGTAAAACATTTTGCAATTGAAATTATTAACTATGAAAGACAACAAAACACATTTAAATTATAAAGAAAATGACTAAGACAAAGATGCAGGTGGTTAGAAATCAGATGTTTAAAAAAAGTATAGAAGACCACTTTTATTGTCCTTTTATTAACTTCTTAGATTCTTTTATTTTAGTTTGGTTTTTGTTTTTGCGGCCACACCCAGTGGTGCTCAGGGGATACTCCTGGCTCTGTGTTCAGGAATCACACTTGGTAGGCTCAGGAGACTACATATAGTAGTCTCAAACTCACTGGTACTCACGGTTAGAAATCATTCCTGGAGGTGTTCAGAGGACCTGATGGGATGCCAGAGATCAAACCCTCATTGGCTAAAAAGTGCCTTACCCATTGTCCTATATATCTAGGACCACAGAAAGTTTTTTTTTTTTGGTTTTTCTGGCCACACCCGTTAGATGCTCAGGGGTTACTCCTGGCTACGCGCTCAGAAATTGCCCCTGGCTTGGGGGGGACCATATGGGACACCGGGGGATCGAACCGTGGTCCTTTCCTTGGCTAGCGCTTGTAAGGCAGATACCTTACCTCTAGCGCCACCTCGCCGGCCCGACCACAGAAAGTTTTATTCTTTTTTTTTCCCTTGGGTTTTTGACCCATACCCGGTGACGCTCTGGGTTACTCCTGGCAATGCACTCAGAAATTGCTCCTGGCTTAGGGGACCATATGAGACACTGAGGATCAAACCGAGGTCCATCCTGGGTCAGGCACATGCAAGGCAAATGCCAGCCATATCGCTGCACTATCATTCAAACCTAGGTCAACCACATAAAATGCAAATACCCTATCCACTGTACTATCACTCCAGCCCCTGAAATTAGAATTTTTTTAAAGATGACTTTTCTAATCGCAAGCATGACAATGGTTATTACAGTCGATAGAGTATTAAGTATAAGCATCTAAAATGAACTCATTAGGACTAAGAAAAAGTGACAATAGAGATACTGCACACCAGTGTACAACTTTAGTTGTAAAACAAGTACTTGGTAAAACAAAATACCTCAAAATCTTCTTAGTCACTTTTGTAGTAACTTTTCTGACTTCTGCTTCCTTTCCTTAGTACATACAGTTCAGTAAGTATGGTGAGAAAGAAATAAAAGCTAAGCCAATTTACCAACAAGCTCATGAGCAAGTCAATCTTTTCTCTGACTTGTCTCAGTTACCTTCCAAATCTTGCCAAACACTATAACCTCTTCTTTTTAACACTGGCTTTATTTAATAGTGCAAACGATGCTCAAAACTCTCTTTCCATAAAACTAAACACAAATAGGACATTTAAATCTTTCTTGGTCTTACATCTTCTTGTAGCTATCATACAATTTTTTTACTTACCAAGCTCATTTACATAAGCCTGGCTGAGATTTATTCTTGCTGTCACCACCTTTGTTTCCAACAAACTCATTGCTTGATGCAATGAAACTTGGCTTCTACCCCCAACATTGGTTCTATTCTCATAAAGCCACCAAGGACTTCCTAATTATCTAGAACCAATATAAATAGAAACTAGAGATTCTCTCTCTGAAAAAGTAACAGGCAGCTTTAAATTTATTTAAATTTTATTGTATGACCATGTACATAAACATAACACAGGAATGTTAAATGCATTTAAAATAAATGATAGTTATAACAAAAAGAAAAGCACTAACCTGCATTGGCACAGGTTCCTTAAGATAATACCCTTCAACAATTTGTTCTTTGCGATAGTGATCTATGATGTCCCCAATGCTGTTAAAATAAAAATTGCTAAAAGTGACATATCTGTCTCATAAACATGAAAATCTTTAAAATACACACAAACATTAAAGCAAGGATTATTTATTTTCACATTTTCAAAGTATAATACCTAATACATAATTTACACATACATTAATACAGTGCTTCTCAATTATTTTGTCATGCCCCCGTAGGAAGAAGAAAACATTTTTCGTGCCCCCCACGCGACTGTAAATAGTATCTTTATTAAAAAAAAAAAACTTCAACCTGCAAAACAAAAATATCTAAAATAATTTGAGCTGATTTTTTTAATCAGAGGTGATGCCTGGATTAATGGTTACAATGAGCACGTTTTGCAATGCATAGCTTTTCAAAGCGGGGTTAGAAGCAGGACACAGCAACTGTCAGCTCCAGAGACATACAGAGACATAAACCTGGGGCTGAGCTTGTTATGACAGCGCCCCCCTTTAAGAACTGCATTAATAGGATAGATATGTAATCATAAATCACTTTCAAAAACCAATAATGATCTCAATCTGTAAATCACTGGTTTACAGATCAGACTACCTGAGTCAGATTCTAGTTTTCTAGTACTTTATAGGTACTACTAGAAATAAAGAGAGATTAATGGGCAAGAGCAATAGTAAGGTGGTTGCCTTACTAATTTTTTTTTATTTTTATTTCTCACACCACACATGGTCCCCCAAGTCTGCCAGGTCTGCAGAGTACCTAAGCATCTAAACCCTGAGCACTATTGGGTGTAAATCAAAAGTAACAAAAATAAAAGAGGGACGGGAATTAAATGTCTATTTGAAAAAAAAAATATGCTGGAGTATTTTTAAGGGATCGAGACAAGAAAACTGAGAGTGAATATTTACTTATATAGATGTGAGTTTAGGTAAATTAAAATATCATCAAAACATTCACGTATCTTTTTATAAAAAATTACTAATATAAAGGTTAAAAGTCATGAACAAAAATTTTACCATCATTTAAGTTGTATTTAAGTGTAAACATTTCCCTATAATAAGTCAACTAACTTTCTTGAATATTCAAAGGACATAATTTTAAACTTTCCTATAATACATTGAAGAAGAGAGTATTTACTATTAAAGTTAGGACACGTTTCTCAAAATATATTTTGTTTAACCTATCGCCTGTTTTTTTTATGCATTTCATACAGCTATAAAAATGTTAAAGTATGTAGAAATCTTTGAGGAGTAATAATTAGAAAACTTGAGTTCATCTCATTTTCTTCTGATAATGGGGCCTATGAGACATATTTTTTGAGATTATTTATTTATGTTTTTGTTTGGGGGATATAGCCAGCAGTGCTCACTGATTACTCCTGGCCCAGTACTTAGGGATCATTCCTGGCAGTGGTAGGAGACGTGTATGCATGTGCTTGTGTGCGTATGTTTTTTTTCCTGATAAGAGTAGAAGACGATCAAAAGAAAAGACTCATGGTGGTGATGGGGGGAGGGGGGGCACATGTCTCAAACTCACTGGTACTCACGGTTAGAAATCATTCCTGGAGGTGTTCAGAGGACCTGATGGGATGCCAGAGATCAAACCCTCATTGGCTAAAAAGTGCCTTACCCATTGTCCTATATATCTAGGATCATAGAAAGTTTTATTATTTTTTTTTCCCTTGGGTTTTTGGCCCATACCCGGTGACGCTCTGGGTTACTCCTGGCAATGCACTCAGAAATTGCTCCTGGCTTAGGGGACCATATGAGACACTGAGGATCAAACCGAGGTCCATCCTGGGTCAGGCACATGCAAGGCAAATGCCAGCCATATCGCTGCACTATCATTCAGGCCCTAACTTTTATTCTTTTAAAGAAAAAAATGTACTATTATAGTTAAAAATTATTTAGAGGAAAATAATAATTAGTAGAAAACACATTTGAAAATAGCTAGAGACCATAATAGAAAACTATGTTTCAAAGGTAAAAATAATCAATCTATGCAAAACAATAAATATCAAAGGTTTCTCAGAACTGAAAATACAATGAATTGTGTACTACATCAACGGATAACTCTTGCCTATGAGCTGATACAGAATACTATTAAGCAAGATAGTACTTACTACTCAACAGAAAATTTGAAAGTTTGAAGCAACTAAACAGAGTAGTCTTCACCAATAAGCAGAACTTTTATTCTTTTAAAAAATTGATCATTTAGTTCATTGCCTACCTGCACATCCCTAAAGAAATATTCATGGGAGAAAATAAACCAATTTTCTAGGTAGACCATAAAGTTCTTGCTAGGATAACTTTAAGAAAAATTTAAAAGATTTTATCTTTGAAACCTAAACTATGTTCACTATAAATTTATTTGTGATATACATGTGAGTTTCTAGAGATACATTTTATATTTCATTTTGAGTTAAATAAAATTATGACATACTCTTCTCTAGACTCTAAGATATGTAATTTTCAAGTAATCACCTAAACAATCCTCTTTCCTACTGATTGTCTCCGACATATTTTTATATCTCGAAATTCTTTTTTTTTTAATAGTTTTTATTGAGGTAAATGTGAATTATGTCTTTTCACAGTTAAGTTTAAGGTACATAGTGCCAGTGAATTAGGGCAATTCCCACCACGCATGCTGACTACCTGCCGCCCCTGTTCTTAGCATGCATCCCAATCCCGTATCTCCACCCTTAGCCCCCTGGATTGCTGATATAACAGATCCCTTTTGCATATCGTTTGTTATGGTTCGGGACTCTTGATTCCATTGTTGTTGACTTTGAGTTGAGTTACATCCCTGAATTCTTATAATAGACTACCATCTTCTATAATAGGGATGGCACTAATAACACAGGACCATTGATATTTTCTTAAGTCACAGTAACTACATATTTCAAAAGGCAAATGTTATTAAATTCTAGAATAAAATTATTTGTCTCTAGTACATTTGTAATATATTTAGTAGAATATGTTAAAATTATGTCTCGTCTTTTTTTTTTTTTTGTCTCGAGTCTTTCTAAGTAAAACTGACAGCTACTACTTCCCTTTGCTTGCAGACAACTCTAGTTACTAAGGAATCAGGATAGCAAAGCAGGGTCTGTTACATTTATTTATAAAATAATTCAACTTTAGAATTTTATATCTAAACAACAAAGGGTAATCCAAAGGTGTGAGCTCAGAGGAATTACTCCATTATTAGTATTACTGCTATAATGAAGTATCTATTTCTAAAACAAATATTAAATACTACAATTTTTTTAGACATCAGATTCACATAATTGTTAGCTTTTATAATTTTTAATATTAGGACTAGAAAAATCCTATAGCTTTTAAGATAAATGATGTGGTTATTAAAAAAAATCTAGAAGTAGGGGCTGGGGTAGTAATACAGCAGTTAGGGTATTTGCCTTGCAAATGGCTAACCTTGGTTTGATCCCTGACATCCCATATGGTCTCTGGAGCCTGAGAGGAGTGAACCCTAAGTTCAGAGTGAGAAATAAGGCCTGAGCCTGAGTGCCACTGGGTTTGTATGCTATTGTTAAAGTTAGAAAAATAACCCAGTAACTACAAATAAAAATATAAACTTTAAAAAAATTACATGGTGGGCCCAGAGAAACAGCACAGTGGCGTTTGCCTTGCAAGCAGCCGATCCAGGACCAAAGGTGGTTGGTTCGAATCTGGGTGTCCCATATGGTCCCCCGTGCCTGCCAGGAGCTATTTCTGAGCAGACAGCCAGCAATAACCCCTGAGCATCGCTGGGTGTAGCCCCCCCCCAAAAAAAATTACATGGTAACATTTGTAAATCATATAGCACCCATAAATAACATTTTTCTACTAAAATTTCTACTGCTAAAGAATATAATAATTTTTCTTAGGTTATTTTTTTTTGCAGTCCTTTAAATAACATGTGAATTTAATAAACTTGGCAATAACTGATTTTTAGAGTAGCAGTTATGTCAAAGAAAACAATTATTATAGAGAAAACAGTATAAACTATCAATTTAGTCATACTTACATTTTCAGATATTACTACTATTAAATTCTAATACAGATCTTATAGCTTTAAAAAGTCATGACAAGAGTGATATTAAAGTAGGTAAGGTGATTGACTTGCAAGTGGTTAAGCTAAACATGGTTTGATCCTTGCTCTGCTTATGCCCTAGGAGTGATTCCTAGGTACAGAAACAGGAGTCAGTTCTATAGATAGCTGGGTGTGGCCCATATATACCTTGCCCCAAAATGCCAGTATCTTTCATGTAATTCTAATTCTTATAAATTATATTCTAAAAATGTATAACAATTTTTTTAAACATAAAATACATAAAACTTCTCACAACTTACCTGTTATAGTATCGGCCTCCCATCATAAACTGATTGTTCGGCGTTGGGCATATTTTAAACCGTTGAATATTTTCATTAGTCCGAAAATAAAGTGAATAGTCACCAGGAGTATTATCTGAGGGTCTCACAAGAAAACTGCACACCTGCCCAACTGTAAAAATTAAGCTATTAGTTTTATGTCCTAATTATCAATAAAAATTATTAAAGTATTATAATTAAAAAGCATATTCAAAAAGTCAAAAAATTTCACTAGTTTTTATAATAAATATATTTTATTATAATATGAGTCACATTACCTAATATATCTTTAATTACATAAAAGAAGTGCAAAAATTTACAACAGTGACTTCTTGCTATACTGTCTATATTAGAACTGCTAACCCATAGAAAGCTCAAGACCCTAGGTTTGATCTATGCCACCACATGGCTCAAACACTGTTGAATGTTCGCCTGGTGAACCTTAGCACTACCAGTTCATGCAATACTACATCTTCTGGCTTCAGCACTGCAGTTAAGTGGAGTAAAGCCTAGCTGAGAGTAGCCCCCTGGATCCCTGAACACTCACTGGTAGCATCCTCCAAAACCCAAAGATGTCTATACTGATTATAATTTGGGTATAATCTAACCACTGTTAGGGGATACTGGGTAAAGCCGCTACATCTTAATGGCATATCTACCTATCGAGTATATGAAGGAATAAAAGTAAAATTTGCTGAAGAATAGTCTTTGCCACTGCTAATAAGATAAGTAATATAGTTAAGAGGGCATCTTTTACATGAATTAGGTCCTGGGTTGATACCTTGCACCCAAAAAGTAAGTCTCTAATAAAACAGTATACAGATTTACAATGGTACAATCAAAACAACTGAAATGTATGTACTCATTATCAAAGCCAGTATATACAAATTATACTTCATTCAACAGGTATAAACCTAAAATTCACGTGGCCTCAAATTATCATGTTAATATTTCAAATTAATTTTAAGACAAGCCAATTTTATATCTTCAGTTGTCAGTGGCTCAAACTAAATTAAGATACTTTGCCTTCAATGTATAATTCCAAATACATGTTATTCAAAAAAAAAGAAGTCATGTAAAGAATACATTATCAAGTAACTTCTGTGTCCAAGGCAAAAAATAAAAATTATTCCAAAATTATGTATTTATACACATTTTTCAGAGAAGTAAATCACCAAAGTTTCAAAATAACACATGAGGGGCAGAGAGACTGTAAAGCCTTGCATACAGTTAACTTGGCTTTGATCTTCAATTTGATTGTATTTTCTCCCCTGAGTCCACCAGGACTTTTTACTCAGGAGTAATTCCTAAGTACAGAGCCAGGAATAGGCGCTGAGTACCACAGGTGTGGTAATGAATAAATAAAAAAAAAAATAAATAAATAAAAGATGACACATAAGCTTAAGAAAATAAATACTACAATAAGAAAAATAAACTGATTATTTTATATGCCTATAAGACAAGTATCTCAAGTAAATGTTTGGTGGTGCAGGCCAAAACATATAAGCTTTTATTAAAAATTCAACATAATAACTAAAATAAGCAACTATTTCCATTCTGAAAGGTAACACCATCATTTTGGTTGTATATTTCGTATCTATTACTATCATAATGTTCTTTATTTTTATAGTCATTTAACTTATATTCTCCAACAACTCTTCAAAAATTACTCCAAATCTTTTAAGAGTATAATTTAAAATGGAATGATGATTGCTTAAAATAGCTCACATAATACTTTAATAATAAACACTGCATCCCATTACCATATTGAAAAACTCACAAATTTTGATTGTTTTTAAAACTAAAATTTCCAAAATATACATGTGGTTTAAAAGACTCTTAAATCTTAATAAGGTTTACTTAATAAATAGTAATAATAAATCTTAACACATTTACTGAAAAAATATTCAGTAGGTAAATTAATTCAAGTTTTTTTTTTTTTTAAGGCCACACACCCAGACTGTGACTCCTGGATCTCGGCTCAATAATCTCTGCTATAGAGCTGGGGAATCATATGTAATGCCCTAAATCAAACCCAGGTAGGTCACATGCAAGGCAACCTTTCATGCAGCACTATATATAGCTTCTGCCTCAAATTAACTCAATCCTAAGTACTTAAGAAAATTGACAACGATAGGGACTTTCTAAGTAATAAAGCCACAATACAGGTAGGTTAATTTTGACTTTGTATGTTCTCAATAACTGGAGAGGTTTAGAAACTTAAAAATGAATACATTAAAACCTGGTGATGGTATAAGAGGAGAGGTGCTTGCCTTTCATACAGATGACCTGAGTTTTATTCCCAGAAAACCATATAGTACTCAGAAACTCATTAACAGTTATTCCGAGCCCAGGGCAAGAAGTGAGCCCTGAGAATAGCCAGACAGATGTGACTCAAACCAAAACACTCAAAAAAATACTCAAAAAATACTCAAAAAATAAAATAAGGTCTATGTATATAATTCTAGAAGTGCACAACAAAGATAAAGACAATAATATTTGCTGCAATTGACAGCAAAAAGTAAAATGCATAAATTTTGTAAGAGATCAGTAATAAATTGTTATGTCACTATAGAATAAAAGGTACATGTACAAATGTCAAGTGATCTCTTAAAAATTTAATATATATATATATATATATATATATATATACACACACACACATGAGTGTGCATTTTTCTTTGCGTGTATTGGGGTATGTGAATAGGAGTATAAATAAGCTAAGAGAGTTATAAACACAGAAATCTAATAGATATACAGAAAGATACTCTTATACATCCTCTGAAATGAGAACAGCCTGGGCAGAATGTGAGCACTTCAATGAATTCTATACTAAACATACTCCAACTAAAAAACATCAAAAAAGAAAAATTAGAAGGAAAAGAAATCAGGGCCAGAGAAGTAGATTAAGTACAGTGTGTAAAGCATTTGCACTGCACACAGTTGATCCAGGTTCAATCCCTGGCATCTTGTATGGTATCTGAGCACTGAAAGAGTGATTTCTAAATCAAAGCCAGGAGCAAGTCCTGAGCACCTACGGATGTGTCCCCTCTTCCTCCCCTCAGCAAATACAATACTCCTTTCTATGAACTGGGAAAATATATTGCATACATCAAATGGATGCAAAGGTAAAATACATAAAGTCATTAAAAAGGTAAACAAACATAAGTACCTGTCATTAGTAAATTATAAGCTTCTTGTTTGGAAATTTTCCCGTGAAACCATCTTAAAAAGAGAACAAATTAAATATGTAAAGTCAAAATTGTTTTTTTTTTGCTATTACCTCAAATTAAAACAATGCTACTGTAATGCTTAAATCAACTCACATAAACATACAGCAACCAAATAACTCACTCCTTTTATATTTCTTACTATATTTTGTAAGTATATTTTTAATATGGAAAAATTAGAATTGGGCTTTTTCCATTCTGAACACATATTTCTCTCCCCTTACAGTTATCTAAGTAAATTTTGATCAATAAGACTTTTACTTTTAAAAATTATATTTATTTATAATGTAATTACTTTTATTATAATTAACCTGCCAATTATCCATGTAAAAGAGGAAATTACTTTGATCTTGATTATGAAAAGTTGTTTATGCTTATGTTACGGTCTTTTTATTGGCAGTAATAGTAGTACATGAAGAACTCAATACAGAATTACGCAGGGGAAATAAAAAGTTAATTTCTTATATTTATCTTCAAATTAATTTTCTTATAATATGTGCTAAGTTCTTTTCAAATAAGATCAATATGGTGGAATCATACTTTATCGTTAGAAAATAAGATTGATGAAGAGAACTTACTCCAATTTTGCATACAGAAAAAAAGATTGATATTATTATGCATTCAAGCAAAAAACTTACAAATTAGGTTGCTAGAATATTATATATTGTGTATACTTAAGATAAGCCTTTAATATTATTATGAATAGCAATACAGTCAAGATCCACACCATAACAAGGTTATTTAAATTTTACCTGAAAATGACAGATTAGATTTTTAAAATTATAATTACACGACTTAAAATAATCTCATTTATTTGAAAGACTGTTATCTATCGTCCTGACTTAACAAATGTCAACACCAACTAAACATGTTAAATCTAACAATTACAGATGAACACTTTATCACTCGGTAATAACATGTTTAGGATTTATAAATATTTTAGTAGAGGTTTAGAAACATCAAGTTTGAAAATAAAATTACAAAACTAAAATAACTAAAGCATATTAGTGTTTTAAATGTGTTAGGGGCCAAAGAGATTGTAGAACAGGTAGTGCGCTTGACCCAGGTTTGATCCCTGGCATCTCATATGGTCCCCCAAGCTCACCAGGAGTAATTCCAAAGTACAGAGCTAAGAGTAACCCTGAGCACTGCTAGGCATGGCCCATAAACAAACAAAATATTTTAAAATAAAATAATAGAATAATATCTAGTGTTAGTTTCAAGGACTGATCACAATTTTTAATTATTTTACTACTTATCAAAGTAATAAAACAAGAAAGGTTATCTTTGTACATAATAAAAATTTATACTTTTAAAACTCTTAGGGGTTGGAGAGAAGGTGCAGGGGTTAAGAAGCTTGCCTTAGTTTAATTGCTGAGATCACATAAAATTCCCTGAGTACAATCAGAAGTGCTCTCTGAGCATGGAACCATCTATCAACATCACAGCAAACCTTTCTAAACTTTAAAATGTGAGAAATTGTGACATTCACATGTGAGCAAAATTTACTTAAAAGTTTATTTTGGTGATATAAAAGTTATATATATTTATAAGCCACATTTAATTAATAAAACTGCATTGCGTGATCCTTAAGATAAGCTTTAAAAACAGCTCCTGCACCAAATAAAGTATTCTATATCAGTCCAAAAAGCACCAATTTTCTTCAAATATATTTTTGGACAAATTTTTCAAATAGCCTTACAATAGCTTTTTTCCCTTGTAATAATACAAACTCACATTTTGCCTTCATGTGGATCTTCTTCACGGCCCTAAAGGGAAAGACATTAAGACAGTACTTCACATATTTGTTAATCTGCATATCAAAATTAATAAGATTTCCTCAGCTTCCTATAATGCATATGCACATTTCCTCTAAAAAATAATTTTCACCATTTGAACTTACCATATCATCCTCAAGAACCAGCAAAGTGCACATAGGCATCCATCTATGCTCCAGATTTGCCTGAGAACCCAATCAGACCTCAATAGGTTCCACCTTGGTCCCTCAAGCTAAGAAGCCTTTAGTTGCCGGAAAACTGCACTTAAAATTTGCCATATCAACCCAGGGTAAGGACCATGACCTGTGGGCTTATATGGCTTTAAATTTCTTCATCTATTCATATCTCACAGACATCCTAACTCTATTCACCTATGCACACAACACACAAATACACTTCCAGAATGAAATTGTCACAATGGGAAAGCAATCTACAGCCGTGATCACTAGACTTAGTGAATAAGGATAATAACCTTGAAGACTCACTCAGTAATATCTCTAGAGGAAATGTTGAGAATGTTTAAGGAGATTAAAGAAACAATGAAACAGCCAAGAAGCCAAAAAATAAATAAATAAAGGAGCAGAATGGAACAGAAATTAGAAAAACTACAAGCAGAAATAATGAAAGTAAAGAATTTGGTAGGTGAAATGAAAACTCATTGAAAGACCTCAGTAGCAGAGCAACAGTAGCTGTGGATAAAATCAGTGAGCTCCAAGATGAGAAAAAAAGAACCACACCTCCAAACAACAGCAAAAAAAAAAAAACAAAAAAAACAAAAAAAACAAAAAAAAAAAACAAGCAAACATTAAATAAATAAATAAATAAATAAGCAAACTCAAAAAAAAAAAAAGAATTGTGGGGTCATTTCAAGAGAAACAATGTAAAAAATTGCCAGAGTCCTAAAGGGTTAATAAGATAACTTCAATGAAAAGCAATAGTCGGGGCCGGCGAGACAGCATGAAGGTAAGGCATTTGCCTTCCATGCTGAAGGACGATGGTTCGAATCCCAGCATCCCATATGGTCCCCTGTGCCTGCCAAGGGCGATTTCTGAGCTTAGAGCCAGGAGTAACCCCTGAGCAGTGCCGGGTGTTACCCAAAAACCAAAAAAAAAAAAAAAAAAACCCAAGAAAAGCAATAGTCAAAGACATAATTGCCAAGAAGTTTCCAGCTCTGGAGAGAAAATTCTCCTAAAAACCATAGGTCTGAAGAATACTTTACCAAGCCAGATCTGAATCATATCATATTCAGATATGAGGAATGAGACAACTTCACAGACAAACAGCTCAAGAACTTCAACTTTAAAAGCAAAACTGCAGGGCCAATTTTAATGGAAGGAAAACAGCACAAACACACCAAATTTCTAAGAAAGATGTCACAAAATTCTAGGACAATAATCTCTTAATGGCAATAGACTAAATGCATCAATTAGAGAAAAAGAATAGCAAAATAGCTTACAAATGTGAATCCAATTTGAATTTCTGCTGCCTGCAAAAAATATCGATTGCAAATCAAAGTGGAGAGAGGGAGGGAGGGAGAGGAAGAGGGAGGGGGAGAGAGAAAGAGTGAGAGAGAGAAAAGAGAGAGAGAGAATGGGAGAAGGAGAGGGAGAGGGAGAGGGAGAGGGAAACTGGGAAATGTACTCTGGTGAAGGTTGTTGTACATTGTATGACTAAACTCATCATGAGCAACTTTATCTGAAAAAAACTAAACTGTATTATGCACAATCTTATAACCATAGTTTTTAAATTTTTTTAAAAAAAGGAAAAATGTTTTTTAAGAAGAACTCAGGTGGGGCCGGAGTGATAGCGCAGCAGTAGGGCATTTGCCTTGCATGCAGCTGACCCAAGAGGGACCTCGGTTAGATCCCCTGCATCCCATATGGTCCCTCAAACCAGGAGAGATTTCTAAGTGCATAGCCAGGAGTAACCCTTGAACATCACCAGGTGTGCCTCCCCATAAAAAAAAAAAAAAAAAGAAGAACTCAAGTGTCCAGGCTCCAGGCTCAAAAAGGTTATAGGAGACAGAGAAAGTCATTTCTTAATGATCAAGGACAATTTAAATCAGGAAGAAATCACTTTCTAAACATCTACACAACTGGTATATGACCAGCAAAATACTTAAAGCAACTGCTAATAGATTTCAAGAAGACTGATAGCAACTTAACAAATGAAAATATAATACTGCTGTCAAAAGATACAACTAGACTAAAACTCAGCAAAGAAATACTGCGTTTGAATGAAAAAATGGAAAATTTTGGTGGATATCCAGATCTAGGGCTTTTTAGCACATGGGACATTTTTCAAGTTGGACCATATGTTCAGCACAAAACATACCTCCATAAAGTAATAAGGATAAAAATTGTATCAATTATCTTCTTAAATCATGATGCACTGAAACCAGAAGTTACAGAAAGAGCTTAAACACCTGAAAATTAAAAAGCTCACTATTGAGCAAACAGTGGGCCAGAGAGGAAATCAAAAGATTCCTGGAAGTAAATGAGAAGGTAGACACAACTTAACCAAATTAATGGGACAAAGCAAAAGTGAGTGTTAGGAGAAAAGTTCATAGCTTTGTATGCATTCATCAAAAAGAAACAAAGAACCCATGTAAGTAACTTGACCACACAGCTTACAAATTGGAAAAACAAACTCGGAGCCAGAACAAAGAAGAAATCAAAATGACAATAAAGTCTTCCCATATACAAAAGCCTGGGCCATGATGTATTCACTAATGAGTTATTTTAAACTATTTTTTGTTTGTTTTGTTTTGGGGCCACACCTGGTGATGCTCAGGGGTTACTCCTGGCTCTAAGCTCAAGGATCACTCATGGTGGTACTTGGGACCATATAGGATTCCAGGGATTGAACCTGAGTCAGCCATATGCTATTTCTCCAATCCCATAGTTCTTTTAAACCATTACAGAAGACCTACTGCCAGTCTTTTAAAGGGTCTGTAGGTAAACTGAAGAGACAGAAACACCCCAAACAGTATCTATGAAGCAAACGTTACCCTAATATGAAAAGCAGAGACACCAAAATAAAAAAGAACTACCAGCCAAATACTGATGAACACAGATGCAAAGATCCTTAACAAAATACTAGCAAATAAAATTCAACAATTCATCAAAAAGATCATAGACCGTGAAAAAGTAGGATTAATCCCAGGGATAAGGATGGATTAATGCATAAAATTCTATCAATATCAATATGAGAAAAAAATAAAAACCAAACCATCATATTATTTGATGCAGAGTAAGCATCTGACAAAAATCCAGCACTATATTATAATAAAAATTCTCAAAATAGAAACTGAAGAGACTTTTCTCAGAATAATAAAAGTCATTTAACACAAGCCCACAATAAACATTATAGTCAATGGTTGGTGGGGGGATGGGGAAAACTAAAAGTCTTCCCTTTAAAATCAGGCACAAGACTTTCCACTCCCACCATTTCTATTCACTTTTATCCTGGAAGTACTTGCCACAGCAATATGCAAGAAAAAGCTATTAAGAGCATCCAGAAAGGAAAGAAAGAAGTCAAGCTCTCACTATTTGCAGGTGATATAATACTGTTTAAAAAATCCTAGAAACTGTTTGTAGAGTGGTAGACAACAAAATTAACACTGAAAATCATAACTTTCCTATATGTGAATAATGACATAGAAGGATAATTTTGTTAAACTTTCCATTCACAGTTGTGCCTCAGAAAAATCAAATAACTAGGAAATTAGCTTAAACAGATGAAAAATCTATAAAAAGAAAACTACAAAACACTACTTAGAAATAAAAAGAAAACATAAGGAGACAGAAACAGATCACCTGGTGATAGATTGAAAAGAATAAAATAATCGAAATGACAATATTTGACAAACCATTATACAAATTCAATGTGATGCCTATCAGATTCTCATGACATTTTTCAAAGACATAGAAAAAACACTCCTGAAATTCATATAGAACAATAAATCCCTTGAATAGCTAAACCAATCCATGGGCTGTAAAAGTTATGATGTATCACTTTCCCCAACTTCAAACTGTAGGACAAAGCAACAGTAACAGCATGCTACTGAAATGAAGACAGATACTCCAATCAATGGTAAAACTGAAAATTTAGAGATCAATTAATATTTAATAAAGGAGCAAAAAATAATGGAGCAAGGAAAGCCTCTTTAGGAAGTGATGTTGAAAAAACTGGTCAGCCACATAGGGAAAAAAAGAAGAAATGGAACCTCTTTCTGATGCTAAGCACAAAAGTCAAAACAAAATTGATTAAAGACCTGAATCTATAAGGATACAGAGGAAAACAGGCCAATATTTTCATGACACTAAAACTAGAGGAATAAAAATGAAATACCACTAACCAAGTTATTGGAAACAAACATAAACAAGTAGAACTACATTAATTTAAGGAGATTCTGTATCTCAAAGGAACAAAGAATACAGAATACAAAAACTGCCCACAAACTGAGAAAAATTATTTGTCCAGCATTCATTCGATAAAGGGTTGATATCCAAGATATATAATGCACCAGTAGAACTTTACAAGGGAAAAAAAAAACATTCAACCTCATAAAAAAATAAGAGATGAACAGAAACTTCCTCATAGAAATCCAAGTGGCCAAAAGGCACTAATCACCAGGAAATGCAAATCAAAACAACAATGAGAAACCATCTAACACTGAAGAGATTAGCACTCATCACCAAAAACAAAAACAGCCACAGTTAGCATGGACACAGGGAAAGAGTGACCATAAACAAATGTTGGTGGGAAAGTTAACTGGATTTTTGGGAAAACAATATTGACATTCCTCAAAAAACTAGCAATTGAGCTACCATATGACCCAGCAATTCCTCTCTGGGGAATATATATTTCACTGCCCCTAAAATACAATATGGAAAGGCTTCTGACATTACAGCACTATTCTCAATAGCCAAAATCTGGTAACAACCCAAGTCTCCAAGTGCAGACAAGTAAGCAGATAAAGAAGCTATTGCAAATCTACACAATGGAATACTAGGCAGCCATTAGAAAAATAACTGAGTCAGGAAATTTGATAATACATGGATGAACGTGGAAAATATCAAGTTAAATGAAATAAATGCAAAGGAGAGGGACAATATGCAAGATATAAAGAAACACAGTAGAAGAATAATACCCAAAGAAAATAAAAAGGTGGGGCCAGAACTGTGGCACATCAGTAGGATATTTGCCTTGTGAGCAGCTGACCTAGGACAGACCTTGGCTCAATCCGGATCCCGGATTCCCGGCGTCCCATATGGTCCCCCAAGTCTTCCAGGAGCGATTTCTAAGCGCAGAGCCAGGGGTAACCCCTGAGTATCACCAGGTGTGGCCCAAAAACAAAACAAAATAATGCGCGTTCTATACAAAGCTTCTTTAATTAAAACCTAAATCTCCTATATCTGACATACATCTGATATATTTCCTATATATAAATCTCCCACATATCACAGAAACAACAACACTGAAAGCCTGAGATCCAAATTACAACAATTCTCAAATTTAAAAAAGTGCCTTTCGGGCCGGAGAGATAGCATGGAGGTAAGGCATTTGCCTTTCATGCAGAAGGTCATCGGTTCAAATCCCGGCGTCCCATATGGTCCCCCGTGCCTGCCAGGAGCAATTTCTGAGCATGGAGCCAGGAATAACCCCTGAGCACTGCCGGGTGTGACCCAAAAACCACACAAAAAAAAAAAAAAAAAAAAAAAAAAAAAAGTGCCTTTCAAGTAGGTGAGGTGGGGGTCAGGAGGGAAACAGAGACAGTGATGGGCTAAGGTGAAACTGGTGGTGGGACTGCTGCTAGAACACTATATACTTGACTCTCACCTAAGAGTATCTCTGTAAATTATGGTGCTTCAATAAAAAAATTAAATTAAACAAATTGTTTTTAAAAACCTAAATTTTCCAGGCAGTATCTATCTCAATTAGTACATTCATTTTGTTTGTTCTGGGCTACATTCAGTGCTCAGGGCTTACACCTTGATCTGTGTTCAGGGATCACTCCTAATAGAGCTCAAGCAGATCTTATAGAAAATAGATCAGAGTTGGCCACATTTAAGGCAGTGCCCTACCTATAGTATTATCTTAATCATTTATAGTACTTCCGTAATGAAATATGTTTAGTTCCTAAGAAAAGTTGTATTATTTTACTGTCTGCAGAAAAAAAATCATCTTTTAGAATCTTCTAAATTTACCTTACCTTACTTTATACAATACTTCTATTATTTAAGACACTAATATTATTAAGTTCTTTATGTCTATAAGAATCTTAAAAGTTTAGAAATTATTTGTTAACATTCACCACTAAAGCACTAACATAAAGGTAAGTATATAATTTTCACTGACCAATAGGCTTAACATCCAGCACAAGTTTTCAGTGAACAGTAAAAAAAAAACCAGCAGAACTATAAATGTATCTACTTCAAACAATTTGGTTCCCAGTCATCAAATACGTTAAACCAAACTAAATCAAAAGTTCACAGAATGCTAGTAGTATGCAGTGTTACTTTTTTAGTCATATAAAAATAAAATGCATTTATTTTCAAGATATAAAAGCATAAAAGGAAACTAACCTAAGGAAATCTAAAAAGACAAAGGCCCTGAACCATGGGACAACATGTAAGTAAAATAGAAAAAATTGAATCATAGGACTTGCTTGTCAAGGAAAAACTGTACAGAGACATCAAGTACAGTTACAGAGGCAGTAACTTACTTAATATTAACCCACTGCCTTTTATAGGCAACAATGATACATCATAAAGGACAAAATCTGCATGGAGCTTACATCCTAGAACATAACATACAAAAACTATACAGAAGTGTTTAAATAGTAACAACAACTTCAAGTGGAAAATTAATCTTTCTAATTTTTATTGTAAGCATCATGGTATATAATTCTGTTAATGACGAGGTTCCATGCATAACACAATCTTATCCTACCTTCCCCCATTAAGTGAGAAATTCTTAAATCCAACAACAAATTACCTAAAATCTAGACAATCTCCAAATCTCAATCTACAAACTAAATTCCAAGAAGCGTATTATGAAAATGACACTGATTAGCAGAATAAAACAAAACCTGTGTCATTGTTCCTCTAAACTGGAATTATTTCACTCAAAATGACTATAATCATCTTAAGCAGTAAAATACAAAATTCACTGAACTGTTATTTTTTCTGTTTCCTTACCCTAGACAAACATGTTAGTTCATGACTCTTTATCTTAAGTCCCCTCTATATCCCCATATTCATTAACTACCATTTATTTTCATTAAAATTAATATTGACAGGGCTGGAGAAATAATACAGCGTGTAGGAAACTTGCCTTGCACATAGTTCAATCTCCAATACCCCATAAAGTCTCCGAAGCCCCAACAAGAATGATCTCTAAGCAGAGAGCCAGGAATAAGCAGTGAGTACCTCTGGGTATAGCAAAATAAATAAATTTTATATATAGTTTTTCTCGACACATATGATCCATGACCCAGAATTTCCAAACAAGAAAAAAATCAATTACACTAATTCTTTGAAATAATCATTTAAAAGGGGAAGAGAGTTTATATGAAGAAAATTAAAAAATGGGCCCAGAGAGATAGCACAGCGGCGTTTGCCTTGCAAGCAGCCAATCCAGGACCAAAGGTGGTTGGTTCGAATCCCGGTGTCCCATATGGTCCCCCGTGCCTACCAGGAGCTATTTCTGAGCAGACAGCCAGGAGTAACCCCTGAGCACCACCAGGTGTGGCCCAAAAACAAAACAAAACAAAACAAAATTGAAAAAGTAAATTTTAACAAAGAAACTGAAGTAAAGTCAACAGAGATTACTATATGCACTACAAAATATTTTTGCATTAATGGAATAAAACTCTCATACTGAAGAATACCAATGAATAATCTAGAAATTAAAGAGTTCTAATCCCAGGTCTTCAATAAATAGGTAATTATGAGTATATAATATATCATTATTTCAAATACTTTCCAAATTCTCTTGTTATGATGTATTTTAACACATCAAACTGTTTACCTGAACTAAAAGACAAGAGTAGCAAATAAAGATAGTCTCAACTTACATCTTCCTAAAGCTATCATCAAGCATGGGTTTCAATAAATTACCAACTTCCTAATATAATTTATAAACAAAAAATATTGTGAATTATAAAAGATCATTGAAAATCTTTCCATCTCGCTTGACAGCCTAAAAAAGAAATATGCATTACCAAATCTAATAATTATTATTTTGTTTCAATGATACAAAGTACTATTTCTGAAATACAAATGTCCCTTGAGTGCTGACCTGCTAGAAATAAACATTTATACTATAATAAAACTCTCATAAGTAATAACAATGAAAAAAGCCACCTGATTTAAAGCAGTTCACCATTACCAAATAGTCTCAAATGATCCACTAGCTCCGTCAAGTATAAAAGAGGACCCAACACACTAAAAGAAGCCAAAAAAGAGAAAACTGGAGCAATTGATGCAAGCTAAGGAAGAAGTCATGGCAGAAAATATCAAAACAGAGTACAGAAATATAAGAAGTTTTGACTGAAACAATCATAGATAATGAGCTCTTAGAGCAGCTTCTCAGAATAGAAGGAGCAAACACTAGGAACTAAATAGAAGCTATAAGTACAGAAGATGTGATGAAATAGCTTTTTAACATTGTGTGAGGTAAAACCAGAATCTACTTGAACTATAGAAATGCTGACTAAGTGTGCTCTTTTCCAATAAATGGTGCAAAATATGGGGGTGACAGAGAGAGGAAAATTATGACAATAAGAACAAATATTCAAAAACATAAAATCATGTTATAATATATATGTAGGAAATAAAGAATCTAAAAGTAAGGTTCAGAGGAATAGCCTCAGTGACTTAGAATGCCTTCCATATCCTAGTGCACATGCACCACACGCAAGATCCTAACAGGTCTGTCATCTGCAAGCTCTGATGAAGCAAGTCATTTCCAGCCACATTGCACACAGGTAAGTGTGTGTGTGAGCACCAGAAAGGATTGCAACCCTTAGCAAGCACTACAGTTAAAAGAAATGTACAAACACCACAGCCAGGAAGTAAAATGCCTGGCTAGAATGTACAATCACTCTAGAGACGCCTGGTAAGCACTACATTCAAAATGTGCATGAGCACATCAAAGATTGTGATCCCAGTTGACATGTATGAAATACCATCAGAGGGTAACAGCACTTGGGAAACACACATTAAGTGTGAAAACACTGAAACCTGATTGATATGTGACTTCCAGAGACCACCCCAATTGAAACACGTGAATAACCCCTAGTGGTCATATCAATAAAGGGAAAGGGGGAGATGTGTGGGGACTTAAAAGAAAAAGTTAAAGCAAAAATGTACCATTAGTGAGATTCCATGATAAACTTAATACAGTAAAGACCAAGACAATAAAAGGGATAAAAATTAGCACTGGATTAAAGTTTACCTATTCAGTTGCTCAGTGATAGGTATCAAACAGGTATCAAACCCATGGTCTCACACAAGCAAGGTAAGCACACTACCACTGACCTATATTCCCCAGCACTGTTAACACACTTTTAATTTTTAGAATCTCATAAATAATAAAATAGGCAGATACAAAGCAAAACATGCCCAACCTTGATTATTCTATACAAAATGCAGCATATAACAAATAAATTTTAATAAAATATGTTTGAATTAATGTTTGAACTTGAATTTATAAAGTAAAATCATAATTTTCTTAACATGAACTCAAAAAGTTTAGTTTAGATTTCTGAATGAGAAGGAAAGTCTAACACTTACCACTTCTTCTACTAAATCTTCAACAATAAGTCCTTGTTCATCTGTTCTTAGATTTGTAACCCACATCCATCCATCTTCTAATTCATTATGAACAATGAACATATCTCCTTTTAAGAAACTGAAAATAATAATTAGAAAGATATTAAATAACTGTCACTATGGCTATTTGAATAATAATGTGGCATATAAGAGCAACTCTATTGGTAAATCAAAAATCCTAGATGTTTCAGGAATTAACAAGATAAAACTTCAAAGAAATTAAAATCTGAATCTTAGTTTACTCAGGCCTCAAATGGACTAATTAATGGTGTCTAAACTACCTTATCAATGAATTCTTGTTAGCTATTACGACTTTTAAACAAAACAACGTACATTACTATTACTAGGCTTTGGAATGTATCTCTAAGAAAATATATCTCTGTATCAAGTTTATATCTCTAAACAAGTTTCAAAGATTTATCCCTTCAGATCTAAGTCAGAAATAAAATTCATAAGAATGAATAAACAACATTTACATAGAAACAAGGTTTAATTATTTCAGAAAAATTGGTTAAAATAAGTATAATTAACATTAAGATATAGTTGTTTATGAGAATTCAACATTTTTTTCTCATACAAAACATTAGTGTTCAATCAGATACCCCTGATTTAACATTCTCTCTAAACACAGTATCACTTCGGAGATATGAGAATGAGTGAAAGTTTTTTCTGTTTTCAGTTCCTGAATGAACATACATAAACAACCTAGATTCTTTTTGCTGCCTGCTAACATTTTCAACTATCACACAATTACAGAACAAACAGACTGTTGCTGTATGTTATCAACATACAACTGTCTATATTTTCTTAAATTTTTCCTTTTAGGTTTACACAAATGTCTTGATATTAAGTTTCGAGGCTTGTTATATGCTATCACTAGCCCTATATACATATACAAATATGTTATATTTTTAAAAATAAATTATTTTTGTTGGAACATTCATAAACTGAAGCCCTTTACTAAATTAATCTCTTCTCATACCTTTAAAAACTGTTTTTTCCTAGAATATCTCAAGTTTCAATGTTTCTTAGACAAGCTCCTGAAAACAAAATTTGTAAATACTTTATAGACAGCTCCGTAGATAAACTGCTAAACTATCATATATATATATATGATAACACTTAATCTGTTGGTACATGATTACTTGTTAAAAGAGTAAATTAAGATTATCAGGCTTCACATAGTAGGTAGCAATGAAAGGAATGCACATTTTAGGCATTTTTCTCATTATTTATTGGATAGTATTACATAAAACACTTATACTTTTCTAATAGTTGTAGTGTACACTCTTAAACTATCAATTCACTATCATAATAAAATCTATATCTTAAACTTAGAATGATTCATTATGGGCATATTCTGTAACATCATATAATGAGAATTTAGAAACTGACTTATTCTGTGTATATTCCAGATGTTAAGACATTATACATCATCATATAAGTTTTGAATATCATCAATAATCTAAGTACTCAGAAAGAAAAGTCTGTATACCTGGCAAACTGTCAAATTTCTATGAGTATTAAAAAGGGTTTCTCAAATTCTAATTTTTGTTTAAAAGCTCAAATTTTGTTAGTGGCAGTATACAGTGCTAGTTACTTTCTTTAAACTAGCAAACTCAATTTCATCTTTTTATTTTTAACAAAAAATTGTCAAATACTCAAATCGGAATAACTTTTATTTTCAATTAAGTAAACAACTTTCAGCAAAGCTTTATATTCACACTTTTCCAAAACAACATTGAGGTTGGTATATAACAGAGATGTTTTCTGAGTACCTCTCATTTTGTGACAGATTATTAAAACAAGGTGTGATAAAGCACTGAAATTTAGCTGCATTCTTTTTTCTATCTCAACAAAAACATTCTTAGGATTGTTTTGTTTATCCTTTTCTATTTAACTACAATTGTGTGGCAGTCAAGAACACTAAACAATTTGACTACATTGTTACAATCAGTACTAGGGCACCAAAATTTTATGGCTCATTGTTTTGGGAACATCAGTGTAAATTATCAATGAAAGAGAGAAATTATGTATTAATATTATGAAATAATTTTGATTTCATGTACCCTTTCATGACCTTAAGTGTATCTAAACTTACAAGGATTATTCTTGGTGCTGTTATACACATCCTTATAAAACATAAGTTTCATAAATGGTGGGTCCCAACACATATTGTGATCTCATTTGAATGTCACTAAAAACTTGTTTTAAATAAATTTACAATTAATCACCAATTAATGTTTGAAATGTATTTTATATATAAGATATATATATATAAATATTTACATATATATAATTACGTTCTTTTGGTTTTTGGACCATACCTGGTGACCCTCAGAGGGTGACACTCAGGGGTTACTCCTAGCTATGTCCTCAGAAATAGCTCCTGGCTTTGGAGACCATATGGGATGCCTGCATGGGGATCGAACCAAGGTCTGTCCTAAGTTTATATAGCTAAGTTCACATAAAAACTTCCTAGGTTGAAGAAAAAATAAGCTTAACGAACCCTAGTAGAGTTGATCCCAAAATTATCCAAAATTCCTGAGTATGTAGTTCACCCTTAATCCTCACTCTGTGTATACGTCAATTCTCCTTTGTCCACTGGCCTTTATTTGTATTTGTTACTATACAAATAAAGATGCACCAATAAGACCATGAGAAATTCCTATTTTAAGAAAGCAGAATCCCTATTTTGAGATTCCAAAAACTTGATTCTTCATTTTAGGTGGTTTGTCTTTTTTGGATTTGGGGTGATATAAAAGTTTGTGCTAAAGGGCTTATTCCTCTCTGTACTCAGGGATCACTCCTGATAGTGCAAATGCATTGACCTCTGCATTGCAGGGACACCATATACCATATATACTCAAGTATACGCGAATCAAAGTATAAACCGACTCTCCTAATTTAACCCTAACACCTAGGAAAACTTAGTGACTCGAGTATAAACCGAGGTGAAAATACAGCAGCCACAGGTAAAATTCAAAAATAAAAATATATACCCAAAACAATTCCAATAATTGAGGAATCAGTAGGTTAAATGGTTTTCAATATTTATTGCTAAAGAAAGACTGTAAACTAGCAACAATAACTTTAAAACTTTAAATGAAGTGCAGAAAACTGTAGCTTAATAGGTAATCAAGCTAAATCACAAAGGTTAAAATCCTTCAAAGCAGGGGCCAGAGTGGTAGCGCAACAGTAAGGCGTCTGCCTTGACCGGGCTACCCTAGGATGGAATGCAGTTCAATTCCCCTGGTGTATCATATGTCCCGCAAGCCAAGAGCAATATCTGAGCACATAGCCAGGAAGTACTCCTAAGCGTCATCGGATGTGGCCCCCCCCCAAAAAAAACACAAAAATCCTTCAAAACTGGATTGCTTCTCCTCATCATCTGTATCTCCAAACAGATTTTCAGCTATATCTGATGTGAGGGTATCAGCATAGACATTGTCATCATCACTGAGTTTGCAGAGATCATCATCACTGCAGTCAGTCTCATACAAAGCGCAGAATATTGTGGGTGAAACAGTTCATTTCAGTGGCATACAGTTCAGTTCAGCCACCTACCTCTCCAGCTCAGACACGAATTGTGGACTGAGCTGAAGCAGCAACCGCCCCACCCAGTAGACAGCATAAGACAAATGGAGACTACATCCATTTAATTTGATGCATGCACACCGAATCAAATAACCTATATGACAACCCGCATATAAGCCGAGTTTGGGTTTTTCGTCAAAATTTTGTGCCAGAAAAAATTAGCTCAGAAATCCCTTTGTCAGTGAAGTCAGGCGGGAGGAATCTGGCCCTTCTGTGTGATTATCAACTGGGAAAGACTGTGTGTGTCGCCTGTACGTGTTTTTCTACTGTTCTTCTCCTTAACCTCTCCTGAGTGGGCCAAGAAGGGCCCAGCAAAATTGCTCTCCTAGAGGCTCCAAAAGAACACGGCCACTCTGCTTGGCTTTGCTGCCGCGTGTTCTAACTAATAAACCCCACCATAACACACAGAAAAAAAATCACACTACAAGTGTGACAATGAGAAACATCGCAGGCAAACACCAAGCATAGAGAATGAAGATGACAGCGATGATGACCCAAAAAATACCAACCATCTGATTAACCTCTCAGATGAGTAGTTTAGAAAAGAAATAGAAAGATTCTCATGAAAATCAAAGAAAACATAGCCCTACCTGAACAGAACATAAAGATAGAAATCAGAAAACTCCAAACTGAAATAACAGATCTGAAAATCACAGTATCTGAACTGAAAAAGCACAATGGAAAACCTCTTCAGCAGGGTAACAGCAGCCAAAGACAGAATCAGTGAACTAGAAGATCAAATGCAGAATAACTCCATACAGCAAAAGAGATTGGAAGGCAAACCATCAGACAATGGAAAAAGTACTAAAAGAATGTGAACAGATGAAAATAGAAGTCTTTGAAAAACTCAACAGAAACAATCTAATAATTATTGGAGTCCCAGAGACCCAGGAAGGAGATCCACAGGAAGAATCAACAGTCAAAGACATCATCACAGAAAAACTCCCAGAGCTAAAGACTGCATACAATCAAATCCTGCATGCCCGAAAAGTACCAGCTAGAAGAGATCCAAAGAAAAGCACCCCAAGACACATCCTACTCACAATGATGAATCCTATAGATAAGAGATAGAATACAGAAAGCAGCAAGATCAAAAAGGGAGATTACATTCAAAGGATCATCCATAAGATTTACAGCAGACATGTCACAAGAAACTCTCAAGGCCAGAAGACAGTGGTGGGATATTGTGACAAGTCTGAATGAAATGGAGGCTTCATCTAGAATACTGCACCCAGCCCTACTCACCTTCAAGTTTGAAGGAAAGATACATAGCTTCACGATAAACAACAGCTCAGAAACTTTACAGATGCAAAACCAGTCTTAAAGGAAAAACTGAAAGGTCTACTTTAAGACAAGACAGACCAACAGACACACCAAACTTACACAAAGATTATATTAAATCCCATGACAATCATCTCCCTCAATGTCAATGAACTAAATGCACCAATTAAGAGACACAGAGTGGCTAAATTGATCAAAAAGATGAAATCAACATTCTGCAGCCTACAAGAAACACACCTGAATAGTTAGAATAAACATAGACTCAAAATCAAAGGCTGGAGGAAAATCATCCAAGCAAACACCACCCTTAAAAAAGATGGGGTGGCCATATTAATATCAGATGACACCAACTTTGAACTTAGAAAAGTTGTAAGGGACAAAGATAGACACTTCATACTAAACAAGGGACATGTGCAACAGGAAGAAATCACATTACTAAACATATATATGCACCCAATGAAAGACCAGCAAATCTTCTAATACAATTAATGAAAAATTTCAAAGAGGACATCAATAATAACACAATTATGGGAGACCTCAACAAGGCCCTGTTAACACTTAATAGATCAACCAGACTGAAACCCAACAAAATATACTAGCCCTAAAAAGAGAAATGGAAGAGGCCTAGTAGATACATATAGGACACTTCATCCACAGAAACCTGGCTACGATTTTTCTCCAATGTACATGGATCATTCTCCAGGATAGACCACAAGCTGGTACATAAAACATACACAATTATGGGAGACCTCAACAAGGCCCTGTTAACACTTAATAGATCAACCAGACTGAAACCCAACAAAATATACTAGCCCTAAAAAGAGAAATGGAAGAGGCCTAGTAGATACATATAGGACACTTCATCCACAGAAACCTGGCTACGATTTTTCTCCAATGTACATGGATCATTCTCCAGGATAGACCACAAGCTGGTACATAAAACATACCTCCATAAAAACAAGAGGATAGAAATTGTGCAGGCTACCTTGCTGACCACAAGGCTCTGAAATTAGATGTCAACTAAAAAGGGGCACAGAAGAAGGTTAATAACTGGAAATTAAAGAGCATGCTACTGAACAAGTGGGTTGTTTGAGTACAAAATCAAAGTGGGTCCAAGATGAATTCAAAGAGGAAATCAAATCTTTCCTGGAAACAAATGACAATGAAGATACAAACTATCAGAATATATGGGACACAGCAAAAGCAGTACTGAGAGGA
The DNA here is from genome assembly GCF_024139225.1 of Suncus etruscus. Classification (NCBI taxonomy): domain Eukaryota; kingdom Metazoa; phylum Chordata; class Mammalia; order Eulipotyphla; family Soricidae; genus Suncus; species Suncus etruscus. The sequence continues at coordinate 143,286,444 of NC_064849.1, read as the reverse complement.
AAATTTATAGCTTTGCAAGCACACATCAGGAAGAAAGAAGGAGCATACCTCAATAGCCTAATGATGCAGCTCATCAAATTAGAAAATGATAAACAAAAAAAACCAAAAATAGGGAGACAGAATGAAAATACAAAGCTGAGAGCTAGAAATCAATAAAGTGGAAACCCAAAAAAACTATCTGAAAGATCAATGAAAGCAGAAGTTGGTTATTTGAAAAAATAAACAAGATTGATGATCTTTGGCAAAACTCACAAAGAAAGAGAGAGAAACTTGATAACCCATATTAGAAATGAAAAGGGGGCAATCACTACAGATATTGCAGAGATTCAAAGGGTAATGAGACTACTTTGAGAAACTCTATGCCACCAAATATGAGAATCTGAAAGAAATGGATAAATTCTTGGACTCCTATAACTTTCCACAGCTGAATAAGGAAGATGTAGCATATCTAAACACCCCCATTGAGGAAATTAAAATGGTAATCAAATGTCTGTCCAAAAACAAAGCCCAGGCCCAGATGGATTCATGAATGAATTCTTTCAAACAAAGAGGAACTACTACCAATCCTGGCCAAGCTCTTTCATGAAATTGAAAAAACGAGTACAATTCCAAATAGCTTTTATGAAGCCAGTATCACCTTGATACTAAAACCAGATACAGATGATGCCAAAAAAGAAAATTACAGCCCTATATCCCTGATAAATACAGATACAAAGATCCTCAACAAAATTCTTGCAAATAGGATCCAATGCCTCATCAAGAAGATCAGTCACTATGATCAAGTAGGTTTATCCCAGGAATGTAAGGATGGTTTAACATCTGTAAATTTATCAACATAATACACAACATCAACAACAAAAAAATAAAAACCATATGGTCCTATCAATAGATGCAGAGAAAGCATTTGATAAAGTCCAAAACCCTTTCTTGATCAAAACTCTCAGCAAGATGGGAATGAAAGGAACATTACTCAATATAGTAAAAGCCATCTACCACAAGCTAATGGCAATTAGCATCCTCAATGGAGAAAAACCAAAAGCCTTTTCTCTAAATTCTGGTACAAGACAGGGCTGTCTTCTCTCACCACTGTTATTCAACACAGTACTGGAAGTACCTGTTATAGCGATTAGGCAAGAAAAAGATATCAAGGGAATCCAGATAGGAATGGAAGAAGTCAAACTGTCACTGTTTGCAAGTGACAAGATACTCTAGTTAGAAAACCCTAAAGACTCTACCAAAAAGCTTCTAGAAACAAGATTCATATAGCAAGGTTATTTACTAATTCCTCAATTTATGTAATTTTGGGTATAAATTTTTATTTTTGAAACTTAACATTGGTGACTGCATTTTCTACGTTGGCTTATACTCAAGTCACTAAGTTTTCTCAGTTTTTAGAGTAAAACAGGGGGGGGGAGTTTATACTCGAGTATATAGATACTCACCTATCATATTTAAAAAAGTAAACATTTAAGTACCTATACAGTGAAAGCAAATTGTAATAAAAATTACAAGTATAGAATAAAATATTCTCCTTACTATGTATCAAGTACAGTATAATTAAAGCTAAATTATTCCAGTTATCTTTATGAAGGTTTCTCTGATGATATTGTATAATCTAAATAAATAATCTAACACAATTACAGCAACAATAGACTCAAGAGATTAGGAAGGTAGTTCAGAGAGAAGATTAGGGAAAATTAGTCACAAGACTAGGAAGATAGTTCTGCATGGGGGTCAATTTGATATTTAAGCACCAAAAAGAGCAAACTCCAGAGCACAACTAGAGAAGTAGCCTCATTATTATAAAAATGTGTTCTTTTAAAACATACATATTGAACACAAAATTAAAGGTTATTTTTTTACCTTGCCACAACACTATTTTCTCTAAACCATCCTATCCTAGTCTAGGAAATGTAAATTTTCAGTCAATCAAATACCTGTGAATGGAAATATTTTATAACATACCTTATTTCATCAGTATCTGGTACTTTTGTGTATGGTAAAATGGCTCGCACACGCCTTCTATCTTCCACAGGCTAGAAACAGCAGAAACAAAGTATTTGCAGAAATCACTTAATCATCTATATCAACATCAATGGGGTATATCAAGGCATTATTAAAGTCAATTAAATCCAGATCATAAACTCCACAGGTCCACTTTTACTGTATATTTTGCTGAGGTTTTAATTCCCAAAGTCTCAAAATACTGATCTGAATTTTATTCTTACGAATATCTTTTAACATGAATACTCATTTAATTTTAAACTATACAGAATATTATACATTAATCACTCTATGACAATACATAAGGACTACAGAATCTGGAAGCAACTTTACATAAGCAAATTTACATGGGCAAAATTACATAAACATATAGTAACAAAGTATATAAAAATTACTTAAAATTTTATTGTGTATCACTATAAATTTTTATACTTTTAACTGTATATATTTTATATATATTATTATATTTTTTGTATTTTTAACTATGATATATATATTTTTTTTTAACTATGAGATAGTTAAAAAGTTGATAGTTGCCCAATCAATATTCCAGTACCCTCCTTTCACTACCACATACTTCCCCAGTTACCCTGCTGTCTCCATACCAACTTCCAGTCTGCCTCTATTGCTAACATTTTTGTCTCTCTCTTTTCCTCATTTTTTCCTTTTAGGGACATGACTTGCAATACTGTTACTGAATGTGGTATCATGTAAATCACTTTACTTCCTTTTACTTACCAGTTCTTGCTCAGCATGATCATTTACAAGTACTATCACAGTAGCTACAGGTACTTTTCTCTGCTCCAGCCATTAGTTTCCATTGTCTTTGGGTATTCTTACACTGTTTGTTTGTTTGTTTATATAATACACACACACACACACACACACACACACACACACACACAGAGCACAGAAGAGTGCGGACATTCTATGTGAGTCCCTCTTGCTCTGATTGAATAACTCAGCATGATACTCTCCATAGTTATATACAAATTTCAAAACTTCATTTTTCCTAACAGCTGCACAATATTCCACATGGTTAATTTATCCACTCAGCTGTTCTCAGACACTTGAACTGCTTCAAGATTCTATCTATCATGAATGATGCAATGAACATAGCCTTTTCTGCACTGTTTTGTGGCCCCGAGGGTATATTCCGAGGAGTGGTATTGTGAGGTCAAATGGAAACTCAATTTCTAGTTCTCCTGAGTAAAATCCATTAGGTTTTCCTGAAAGGCTGGAACACTTAATATTCCCACAAAAAGTTAATGAGAATCCCTTTCTCCCTGCATCTGTCCTAGCATTGGTTATTCTTATTCTTTTTGATATGTGCCAGTGAGTGATAATCTCATTTTAGTTTCCATTTGAATCTCCCTAATGATTAATGATGTGGAACAATTTTTCATGTGTCTTTTGGCAAACTATTCTTTGAGGAATTTCTATTCATTTATTCTCAACATTTGATGGGATTGGATATTCCTTTTTTTCTTGGTAAGCTCTACCAGAGCCTTATAATAGCTTTTTATTAGATCAGTATTAGGTAAATAGTTTCTCTCATTCTTTAGGAAGTCATTGTAACCTGGTCAGTTTCCTTTAAGGAGCAGAAGCTGCTTATTTTAATGTAGTTTCATCTGTTTATCTTTGCTTCCATTTGCTTGGTCAGTGGTTTTTTATATTTGTTTTTTTTTTTTGGGGGGGGGGGGAAAGAGGGTGGGCCACAGCCAGCAGCGCTCAAGGGTTACTCCTGGCTCTACAGTAAGAAGTTGCTCCTGGCAGGCTCAGGGGACCATATGGGATGCCAGGGATCAAACCCAGGTCTGTCCCGGGTCAGGTACATGCAAGGTAAGCACCCTACCACTATGCTATCAATCCAGCCCCTGGTTTTTTATATTTGAAGATGCCTTTAGTTTCAATATCATGAAGAGTTCTTCCTACATTTCCACTATGTGCCTTATGGTTTCAGTTCTAATATTAAGGTCTTTAATATAAATTACTTTTGGTTTTTGTGTTTCAGACACATCTGGCATTGCTCAGGACTCTAGGCTCAGAAATTACACACTCAGGGAACCATATGGGATACTGGGTCAGCTGTGTGTAAGGCATACCCTAATCGATGTACTATCACTCTGGACCCAAGATCTTTAATCATTTTGACTTGACATTTGTGCAGTGTGAGAAAGAGGCCCAAGTTCATTTTCTTGCTTGTAACTAACCAATTTTCTGGGTGTCACTTATTGAAGATGCTTTCCTTTATTAAGTAGCTGGCGATATTATAATTCACTTATATGCTAGGGTCTACCTCAGGGTAACTGATTCTATTCTACTGATCTGAGTGCGAGCCTCTTTTTACTTCAATAATACTAGGCCATTTTAATTACAATTTGATATTAAAGCTTAAATCTGGGGTTTGTAATGGCTCCCATCTTTTCCCCAAGAATTTAGATAGTTATGAAGATTTATTGCTCTGTGATTTTCATTAGTGTCTGATCTATAAAAAATGTCCTGGGTATCCTTATAGGAATTGCACTGAATTTGTATAATGCTTCAGGGAGTTATTTCCATTTTAAAGATGTTCATCCTTCCAGTCCATGAGCAAAGAATGTGTTTTAATTTCTTCATGTACTCTTATTTCTTTAACTAGTGGTGTGTGTGTGTGTGTGTGTGTGTGTGTGTGTGTGTGTGTGTGTATCTTTCACCTCTTCAGTTGATTACAAGGTATCGTAATAGCGAGGAAAAATAGTGAATAAGACAGTTTTTTTTTTATCTCTTTCTTCTGTTTATAAGGAAGCTAAGGACTTCTGCATGTTTTGTAGGCTGCCACTATACCAGAAAAATAAAAACCTATTGTTTCTAGAAACTTCGTATAGCATTTTTAGGATTTTCTAAAAAGATTATCATATCATATAGAGTTTGATTTCTTTTCCTAGCTGGATGTCCTTGATATCTTATCCTTACCTAATTGCTATGGCAATTACTTCTAGTACTATACAGAATAGAAGTGGTAAAAGTGGACTACCTTATCTTGTGCTTATTCATAAAGAATAATATACTCTCCAACTGAATATAATGTTTGACATAGGCTTGTGGTAAATGACTTTGACTACATTGAGCAAAGTTCCTTTAATTATCATTTTATAGAGGATTTTTATTATGAATGGGTGCTGGATCTTAGCAAATACTTTCACTATCTTCATCTACTGATATGATCAGGCTATTTTTTAAATTGATATGGCACATTATGTTGATTGGCTCGTGTATGTTAAACATTCATGCATTCCCAAGATAAAATCAATCCTACTTGATCATGATGTATGATCTTTATGATGCATTTTTGGATTCTATTTGCTAGTATTGTTTGTGACGTATCTTTGCATATGTGTTTATCAAGGATATAGGCCTACAATTCTCTTTTACTCTTTTTTCTTTTTCTTCTGTGTGTGGTAGTGTCTCTGCTGTTGGCTTCAGAGTGATGTTAGCTTCATAGAAACAATTTAAGAGTGTTTCTATTTCTTCAGTTTCTTGGAAGAGTCTGAGAGAATTGGCAGTAGAATTCACTAGTTAATCCATCTAGGGCAGTGGTGGGCAACCTTTTTTTTCAACTGAACCAAATCTCGCCAAAACCACTATTGAAATTTATTTTGAGAGCCACACAGGGTGTGCACTGACAGAGGCTAGGAGCAGAGTCCTGACTCCTAGAGCAGCCGCCCGGCACACAGAAGAGCCACATAAAAAAGTGTAAAGAGCCACATGTGGATCGCGAGCCCAGGCTTGCCGACCACTGATCTACGGCAAGGCTTTTGTTTTGAGGAGGCTTTTTATTACCATTTCAATTTCCTCAACAGTGATAGGACTGGAGGTATTCCAAACCACCATTGTTCAGTCTTTGGAAGTTATAAGTGTCCATTTATTTTTTCTAGGTTCTCTCATTTCATGGCATAAAGGTTCACAGTGCCCAATCATTTATTTTTTCTAGGTTCTCTCGTTTCATGGGATAAAGGTTCCCTGATGATCCTTTGAATCTCTGTAGTATCTGTTGGACATCCCCCTTTCATCTCTAATCTGGTTTATTAGGGTTCTCTCCTCTCTCCTTTACCTACCCTCCACATCCTCTCATTTGCTATTTCAAAATGCCAGCTCTTGGTTTTAGGGTCACACCTGGCAGTGCTCAGGGGTTACTCCTGTGCTCAGAAATCACTCCTAGCAGGCTCAGGGGACCATACGGGATGCAGGGATTCAAACCACCATCATCCTGCATGCAAGGCAAATGCCCTACCTCCATGGTATCTCTCTGGCCCATCTGTTCTGTTTTATTATTTCCTTCCTCCTGTTTGCTTGTGCTACTTACGTTGCTCATTTTCCAGTTTCAGTGAAGTTATTTATGTGGGCCCTTTCTTCCTTTCTGATGAACGTTTGCACAGCTATGAACATTCCTCTTAATACTGCTTGTACTGTGTCCCACTAGTCTTGGTAGCTCACATCATTCTCCTTTGTTTCCAGGAATCTTCTGATCCCTCTTTGATTTCCTCTCAGACTCATTCGTTATTTGATAATGAGTAATTTAGTTTCCAGATATGTACTTTGTTTCACCATTTGTGTATGATCAACTTTTAATTTCAGTGCAATATGGTCTCAGAACGTAATTGATATAATTTCTATCCTCTTGATTTCATTAAGGTATGTTTGGTGTTGCAGTATGTAATTTACTCAGGAGAATGTCCTAAGAGCACTGGAGAAAAATGTGTAAGTAGTTTTGGGGGGAGTACAAATAGCTCTATATATGCCCACTAAGCCCTTTCTTCCATTTCTCTCTTCAAAGCAAGTATGTCCTTATTAAGCTTTAGTCTAATTGATCTATAGAGGTGACAGAGTGGTACTGGAGTCTCCAATTAGTATTGTGTTGTTATCAGTGTCTTCTTTAAATCTATTAGCAGCTATAATAAGTATTTTGCTAGTCCTTCATTAGGTAGTTATATCTTTACAAGTGTGAGTACTTCATGGTATACATGTTCCTTGATTAAGAAATGACCTTTGGGGCTGGAGTAGCACAGCGTTAGGGTCTTTGCCCTGCACACGCTGACCCAGGATGAACCTGGGTTCAATCTCTGGCATCCCATATGGTCCCCCAAGCCAGGAGCACATAGCCAGGAGTAACCCCTGAGCACTGTCGAGTGTGACCCAAAAACAAAAACGGAACAGAAATTAATGAACTAGAATTCAAAAGAACAATCCAAAGCATCAGTAAAACCAAGAATTGGCACATTGAAATAGCAAATGAGAAGGTGGGGCGGGTAGGTGAAGGCAAGAGGAAAGCCCCCCAAAAAATAAAAGAAATGGCCTTTTCTGTCTCTTAACTTTTTTTTTTTTTTTTTTTTTTTTTTTGGTTTTTGGGCCACACCGGTGACGCTCAGGTTACTCCTGGCTATGTGCTCAGAAGTGGCTCCTGGCTTCGGGGACCCTATGGGACGCCGGGGGATCGAACCATGGTCCGTCCAAGGCTAGCGCAGGCAAGGCAGGCACCTTACCTCTAGCGCCACAGCCCAGCCCCGTCTTAACTTTTTTGAGCATGAAGTCTACATCATGTAATATTAGTATAGCTATCCTGGCCTTTATGGGGAACTGCTTGAATAAATGTCTTCCACCCTTTAAATCTGAGTCTCTGAAGTTCAAATGTATTTACAAGCAGCAGAATGTTGGGTTTTCTAAACCATTCTACACTGTGCTTCTATTTTGTTCATTTAGTCAACTGACATTGAGAGTGATGATTGCCATGAAGTTTTGTGCCATCTTTCTACATAAAAGTATGGTGTGTTTGTGGGATTTATCTAGTCTTAAAGTAACCCCTTTAGTTCTTGTGAAGGTGGTTTCTAATCTATGAAATTCTATTGAGCTGTTGTTTATCTTCAAAGTTGTATATAATTCCTTCAAATCTGAATCAGAGTCTGCCTGATTAAAGTATTCTTGATTGGTGACATATTTCACTGAGTTTTGTCACCTCCCCCCTATCTTACCAGTGTCTTTGGGCCTGGACATTTTTCCTTTGGCAAATCTGCTGTTAATTTGCTTAAGGATGTTCCTTTGTATCTAATTAATATAGATTTAATTAACAAGAGTTCCTTTATGTCTAATTAACATTACATCTTGCTGCTTTCTGTTCTCTATTTTTACCTAAGGTTTCTATCATTTTAATTAGGATTTGCCTTAGGGTCTTGTTATTTGGCAGTCTCTTTTAGTTGGTATCCTTCAGGCCTCCAAGGTAAGAGTTCATGCATTCTCCAGCTCTGAAAATTTCTTAGCAATGACAACTTTTACTGTTTTTTCTTCACAGGGTTTTTTTCCTGGCTCTTTGGGACCCCAATGATTCTTATGTTGTTTCTTTTGAATTTATCTCCAAGTCCTGTTATCATTTGTTCATTTATTTTGAGGCTTTTTTTCCCCATCTTCTTTTGTTGTCTGGAGGCTTTCTATACTGAGCAATTGTTATTCTGTTAGTAAAATCTTCCAATAATATTTCATTTAGTCTATCACATTTTTCACTTCTGACATTTCTGTTTGTATTTTTTTCATTTTTATTTCTTATCTCTCTGGCAGTACATTCCATTGCTTCTTTAAGCTTGTTGAGTATCCTAATCATTTTCACTCTGAAGTCCATTTCAAACAGCTTATACAGAGGGTTACTACCAAATGGATCTGCATAATTGCAGTCTTTATCCACAATGTTTGGTGGGTTTATGCACTGATGTACCTTGATTTTCTAATTGTAATCATAAGAGTCATCTTTTCTATGTCATTGTCACAGTCTTCCCCCACAGCCAAAGATGTCTCTGGAGAGTGTTATATTGGTGGAAAATTATCTTGAGTCCAGGTGAGTAACCTCTGGTTTGGAAAACTGTGCCCTTAGGTGTGTTCCCTGACTTATGGATTACCCCTAAGTCTACTTCTTTGGGTAGATCAGGTAGCTCTGCCACCAGTCTATATGTTCTTCTATCTGGCCTCTAAAAAACCACTTTTACTTTTCTTCAAGAAGTTGTTGGTTTGTTAAACATCAACACGAATTAAAATTTAATAAAACTCAAGTTTTATTCATTATAACTTAAAATAACTGAACAAGAGCAAACGTCCATATTAAAGTAAAATATAATAAAGTTCTGAAAGGTATTTTGAGTCTACTTGCCTCTGGAGGTGCAACTGGATAAAGCAATTTTTCTCCTTTAAGCAAACAGGAAACATGACTGTAATAACCTATTAGGTCTGACAGTGAAGAAAAACGTCTTCCACCAATGTAGTAATCACCACACATGGCAATAATTCTATTTGCATAGAGAATAGAGTATAACAAAAACCTTTTAGAACCATTTCTGAAAACCATCTTCTATAAATTATAAATCCACAATTTTAAATTATTTTTCTTTGAATAATACCTTTATTAAAATAGCATTTACACATGCAAATTACATTTATACAACCAAATTATCTGGGGTTCTTTTAATAATGTATATATACAATTAAATGTAAAATGTCAGATCTAAAATCTAAACTACAAAATTAACGAAGTATTTGTAAATTCATCCTCAAATGTTCTTTGTTTTTCACTTTCATATTGAAGACTGAACAGCAGTATTCGTAACTTCAGGTTACTAGTAGTTGTACAAGCTGCATCTAACTAAAATACTAGTACATAATAATAAATGTTTACATATGATATTAATTAGTACCATTGACATTTTAAAATCTAAATGTCAATGCTGTAAAAACATTTTTTCAATTATAAGCATCAGATTTTTTAATTCTCCCTAAAAATGAAATTAAATACTATAAATTAATATATTTATACACAAGAACTTTAGTATATATACTTAAAATATATATATCCTTTTTAACTGAAAACAGTGAATTCAGAGTTAAGGATTATGAAGAGAAAATAATTATATTAAAGTTAATATAACTTGTCTCAGAGCATTTTTCTTTTGTTATTCACTACTTAATTTTAAAATAACAATTGTTCTATATCTGTTTTACCAAAATTTCCTTGTATTTTTTTAAAACCTAACGTGGTACTTTTGAAATTAGTATACCAAGGATGAACTGATAGGTTTTAAACCAAGTATAAATGTAATATCAAGTCAAAACCAATAAAACACTAAATAAAAATGGTTTCCATTTAAATTTAGTCATTCACCTTTATTAAAGTAAATATGCTATGAATATTAAAAGCAAATAGTTATATTATATAAGTTCATAATAGAAATAAAGACTTACCGAAAATGGTTGACAACATTCGTTTGGCTAAGAAATGAAAGTACAAAGGACCCTGGCCTCCGGTCACTCTCTCTTATAAGGTAACTGCCAGACTTCCCTGCCTGTCTGAGGCGTTCTTCAGCTATTGTTCTATCAAGTTTTCCATGATACCACCTAAGAGAAAAATAATTAAAGATATTAGAATTAAAAAAGCAATCATAAGATAACTATAATTAGTAGTCTTATCACTAAAATTATTTACATTCTACTCTGAATTAGTTAAATCTTATTTTAACTTATTGTATCTTTGTTGTTCTGTTATTGGTTATGGAGCCATACTCATATACACTCAGTGGTGCTCAGGGCTTAGTCCTGGCTCCTTGCTCAGAAATCACTCCTACTGGATATACAAGTATTAAAAAATAGGTATATATAGATCACTGGTAATAATTCAGGAAGAAATTTTTTTTTTTTTTTGGTTTTTGGGCCACACTCGGTGACGCTCAGGGGTTACTCCTGGCTATGTGCTCAGGAGTCACTCCTGGCTTGGGGGACCATATGGGACGCCAGGGGATTGAACCACAGTCCATCCTAGGCTAGCACTAGCAAGGCAGACACCTTACCTCTAGCGCCACCGCGCCGGCCCCAAAGAAATTTATTTTGTAACAGTTTTTAGTTTTCTTGTGTCCCAACATTGTTAGGCAACCCCAATTTTATGGGGATTGCATATTTTATGAGATCACCACCCATATTTTATAATATAAGAATTCAGAAATAAACATTAATAGCTGTTTGAAGAACTAGAATTTTAATGACATATAAGACAAAATCTTGGGGAGGTGAGTGGGAAGCAGAGTATAGCAGAAAGGGCACATGTCTTGAAGGTGCCCACCCAGGATCAATCCCTAGCATCCCATATTGTCCCCAAGCACCAGTAAAAGTAATTCCTGAGGGTGAAATTTTTAAAGACAATTTTAAATGAAGAATATATACACTTAATATTTGTTAATTTTCTTTTGTGCCTTATGGAAAAATTTCAAGATTAAAAGGATTTAATTTCTATCTTGTTAATTCATCATGGACACAAAGTCATTATAAAATAATCACTGTTTTATTTATTTAATTTTTGTTTGTTTTGAGCCACACCCAGTGACGCTCAGGGGTTACTTCTGGCTATGTGCTCAGAAGTCGCTCCTGGGTTGGGGGACCATATAGGACGCCGGGGTATAGAACTGTGGTCGTCCTAGGCTAGCGCTGGCAAGGCTTATCTTACCTCTAGCGCCACAGCCAACCACAGTTCTATTCCTGATACATACCACAAGCATTGCCAAAAGTGATCTCAGCATACAGCCAAGTATTAATCACTACCAGGCCCCAAAACAAAAATAAAATTAAAATCTCAAAGTTCATAACCTTTGGTATATGAATGCTTCATATGTTAGTCACCTAACATATTATTACATATTACTTAAAACTAGTAACATAGAATTCATAATTCTAGAACTTTCTTCTGTAAACTCTAAAGAAAAAAGGCAACAGCTCAACTTAACCCCTCTGTAAATATTTTATTTCTTGGAATACAATGTATTCCAATACATGTATACAATTGTATACAATATATACAATACATGTATACAATTGAAATAATGTGATTTAAATTTAATTACTATCGCTACTATTCTATCTCTTAAAATGAGAAAAAAGCAATATATTTAAGAAGTAACTACAGTTTTCTTTGCTAGTTTTATCATTTTTGAGAATCTTACAAATATGAGTCCCTGGATTTCATCCTCATAGAAACAAAACATTAAGTTTATCACCAAAAAAAAAAAAATCCTAACTTACAAAGGTGATTTCTACATTAAATCAGCAAATCAGACAAGTTGCCAAAATCATATCACTTTTAAATCTGAATTTATATTAAAGGTTTTTATATAAATGTTACACATTGTATAAACTCGTTACAGGTGCAAAGGGGAGTTATAGACTTTTCTGTTTCCTAACCAGGAAGAATAATGTAAGAATCCATGCAATGAGAAACAATGTGTTATAACAATAAACTGATTCTTCATTACAAAATCATTTAAACCTATCCACAGTGGCATAGAAAATGACATAGAAAATAGAAAAAAACAAACATTTATAACACAATTAAATTAGTGCTATCAACCAACACCCTTCTTTCTAAAAAGGAAACTAAAACGAAGATATCAGTATATCAATAACTTTTCTTTCCATTATTCTCTTCCTCTAAGTTATGTCAATGAAGTTGGCACTAGAGTTAAAACAGACATTCCCTGACTTTCCTATTGAGAAATATACATCTCTTGTGTTATTTGAATCACTTGGTCTCTGTATGCCCGATAATGATATTATACTCTATGGTTTTCCTCTGATTATTGAAGAATCAGATTTTCTTAAGACTGACTTGCCGTTTCTGAAATCACATTACATAGTGTCTAAAAGCAATCCTTTACTAGAAGCACTATTGTTAATTTTGTAATACTCAAAATAAAATTGCTAAGTGTATTCTATAACAAACATTTCTTAACATGTATTTTTATTTTCTTAAAATACCAAGTCTGGATGGTAGAGAGATAGTAGTACACTAGTCGTCTCCACGTGCCTTGCATACGGGTTTGGTCACCAGCCCTCCTATGAGCCTGGCAAAGTGACTGGGCCCTAAGTAAAATGCCAAAAGTAAGTTCTGAGTACTGCTGGTTATGGCCCAAAAAACAAAAGGCAAAATTAAACTAAATTAAATTAAAGATAATTTAAAAAAACACTAAACCAAAGGTTAAAGCAAACTTTATTTTATAGCCTAACACTGATACAATTACATGTCAAGTATCCTATTCTATCATATAGTAGAAATACAAATTATTATCACAGAATCCCAGGCAGAAGTTTATAATATAATAGAGAATACTACCAACCAATATAATAGGAATTACATATAGTAACATGTAGGACATGTAGAAATAGTCTTTAGTTATTAGTCTACACTTCCTGAAAACGTAACTCTAACCTAATAGATAATCAAGTAACAACTGATTTAGAATAAACAGAATAACTTCTTATTAAGAAAGATGCCATAGGGCCGGAGCAGTAGGGTGTTCGCCTTGCACGCTCTAACTTAGGACTGACCGAAGTTCAATCCCCCAGCACCCGGCATCCCATATGGCCCCCCAAGCCAGGAGCAATTTCTGAGCATATAGCCAGGAGTAATCAACCCCAGTGTCACCGGGGTGGCCCAAAAATGGAAGGGGAAGGGAAGGGAGGGAAGGAGAAGTAAAGCTAGGGAAGGAGAAGGGAAGGGAAGGAGAAGGGAAGGGAAGGGAGGGGAGGGAAGGAGAAGGGAGGAGAGGGGAGGGGAGGGGAGGGGAGGGGAGGGGAAGGGAAGGGGAAGGGGAAGGGAAGGGAAGGGGAGGGAAGGGAAGGGGAGGGGAGGGGAGGGGAGGGGAGGGAGAGGGGAGGGGAGGGGAGGGGAAGGGAAGGGGAAGGGGAAGGGAAGGGGAGGGGAGGGGAGGGGAGGGAGAGGGAGAGGGGAGGGGAGGGAGAGGGAGAGGGAGAGGAAAGTGAAGGGACGGGAAGGGAGAGGGAGAGGAAAGTGAAGGGACGGGAAGGGGAGGGGAGGGGAGGGGAGGGGAGGGGAGGGGAGGGAGGGAGGGAGGGAGGGAAGGAAGGAGGGAAGGAAGGAAGGAAGGAAGGAAGGAAGGAAGGAAGGAAGGAAGGAAGGAAGGAAGGAAGGAAGGAAGGAAGGAAGGAAGGAAGGAAGGAAGGAAGGAAGGAAGGAAGGAAGGAAGGAAGGAAGGAAGGAAGGAAGGAGGAAGGTAGGTGTCATATGCAAAGGAAAATGTATAGCCAAGAACTTTATTATAGGGTCAGAGCAAACAGTATAGCAGCAGATAGGAAACTTGCTTTAAAATAAGCCAACCCTGGTGCTGGAGAGATAGCATGGAGGTAAGGTGTTTTGCTTTTCATGCAGAAGGTCAGGGGTGGGGAACACGCGGCTCCAGGCCAATTCGGCTCCAGGCCAAAATGAATGTGGCTCTTTGCTAAGCTTGGAATTTGATCTGCTGCTTCTGAGGAGGGATCTCTGAGGAGAGATCTCAAAGCGCTTAGTCCCGCCCCAGGCTGCGTCATCCGGTCTCCCATCCCTCGAAAACAATTGCATGGGTCAGGAAGCAGGGGACCAGTGTGTCACATGTTGGGTCACATCTGGCCGTTAGTTCTGAGTGTGGAGGACGCAGCACACCCTCACCATCACTGCAGGATTTTTACCCTCACTCAAAATGGCAAAATGCAATATGTGTCTAATAGATTATTGTTAAAATTATATGCTTTTGTGTGAATGTTTGTCTGTTTTGGCAGGTCCCTGCATGGTGTGGCTCTCTGATCTCACAGTTTAAAATTTTGACTCTTTGTGTCGAACTTGTTTGCCACCCCTGCAGAAGGTCATTGGTTCAAATCCCGGCATCCCATGTGGTCCCCCATGCCTGCCAGGATCAATTTCTGAGCGTGGAGCCAGGAGTAACCCCTGAGTACTGCCAGGTGTGACCCAAAAACCAAAATAATAATAATAATAATAATAATAATAATAATAATAATAATAAGCCAACCCAGATCTAATTCCCAGAACTTCATAGGGCCCCCAAGCCTGCTAAGAGAGATCCCTGAGTAGAGCCAAGTATAGCCCAAAAACATTTATCATAGATACAAAAATATAAGAACTTAGTTTAAAGTATATAAGTAATTCTAATAAGCTAAAATGAAAATAATGTGAGGTTTCCAATTAGAGTAGATTAAAAACTTTTTTTTACTAAACAGTAGGTTCACAAAAAAATCCAAATAATAAGCTAAATGCTCAAAATATTCTTCACATATACCCTTTATTTATGGTTAGCTGGAATGGAAGAACCAAAGGGCAAACAGTATTATATCATCATAAGCTTTTTATTCATTTATCCGTGAATGGGCATGTTCATTTAGGCTGTTCCAAATCCTTAGCTATTTTAAATAACCCTAAAATAAAACAAATCAAACATTTTTTGCATCTATATACAAACAAGTATATTATACTTTAATATCACTGCATCTCCATTTCCCATCTCTTCACTAGTTCATTCAGGCCTTGTTTTTGGGTCCTCATGTTTCTTCCTGCAATGTTGAAATATTTCTCTTCCTAAATAATCGTTTTAATCATCACTTTATCTTAATAAGTGAAAAATCTGCATATGGTTATCCACTGCCAAATGAATTCAAACTATTTATTTTAGCATTCAAAAGTCAACTCAAAATGTTCAAACCTGCTGTTGTTGATACATATCTACAAGTACAACTTTGATTTACCATTCCATCTTTCTGGTCAAAACTTTACTTTGAAGTGCTTGTGATCACATCAGTTTTCATAGTAGAAAAATAATATCCCCCTCACCTAAACACCCTAACCTCACCCTTTACAGATTTTTCTGTTGAAAAATAGCATATAGTCTTTATGATTGGTTAGGTGGTTTGATACTTTGATGCTTTGCTATGTTCCTAACTTTATCATAATTTCTGCAATTATTAGTAATATCTAAATTATATATCAGTAATACATACAGGTATTCACTTCATGTCCACCCACTCATCATCTAAGTGATCTTCAAAACCAGTAAGTTCTCTGACATTACTTGCCATAGTCAAATTAAGTAATTCTTTAGTCAAAACATCAGAGATTAACTGTCTCAAAAAATTGCAAGTTATTGGGCCAGAGAGATAGCATGGAGGTAGGGCATTTGCCTTGCATGCAGGACAGTGGTTCAAATCCGGGCATCCCATATGGTCCTCCGAGTCTGCCAGGTGTGATTTCTGAGCATAGAGCCAGGAGTAACCCCTGACCCTAAGGTCTGCCAGATGTGACCCAAAAACTCTGGAACAACCAGGCACCACAAGGCCCTTGCAACATAAAATCCCTGAACACTAATATTTAAACCACTTGATAACCAAGGTTGGCTGAGAATCACCAGAAGGTGCCATAAGAGTCCTAATGGCCTCTTTCCCCACCAATATAGAAAGCAATTTAAACTATAATTAATATAATGCTGTAAGTTGTAACATGCAGCGAACGCTATGCTTATAGTGCAATCTTATATTTATATCCTAAAGTGCTTATATTTTTAAAAGAATGGAAACAATCATTAAGTATAATCATATTAGTGAGAAACAAAAAAAACTAAAAAGACAGGAAGGACATCAAAACAAATATGTAATACAAAAGTGAAAAAAAAAAGATTAAAATGGCTTGGGGAAATACAATGAAATGATTCCATCAGACTATCAAAAATAACAAAGGTCACATCTATTTCAGTCATGAAGAAAATATTTAATAGGTTCCATCAAACAAAAAATTGCCATCAATTATCGCCCAGTTGTAAAGACAAGTTTGTGGTCCTGCCCTAGAGGAATCTTTTTTTTTTTTATTGTTTGGGTCACACACCCCAATGTTCAAGGCTTACTACTGACTTTGCACTCAAGGATCACCCCGACTTTGCCTCCTGCAGCCCCCAAGTAAATTGAGTTTGAGACCCCTGGATTAGAGAAACAAGTGATACCAGAGATCAAACTTGGAGAAACTTGAGGAAGGCAAATATGA
Organism: Suncus etruscus; assembly: GCF_024139225.1. Classification (NCBI taxonomy): domain Eukaryota; kingdom Metazoa; phylum Chordata; class Mammalia; order Eulipotyphla; family Soricidae; genus Suncus; species Suncus etruscus. The sequence continues at coordinate 143,269,568 of NC_064849.1, read as the reverse complement.
TTTTATTTATTTAAGCTCTCTGGTCTGGTTTTATTATTTTTTACATAATTATTCATATACTATTTACAACAGTACATGCTACAGAATGATCATCCCCTCCATGTAGAAAAAGCAAATAAATATTAAAAATGTAATATCAAACTAAAATCAATTCTTTTTTTTTTTTTTTGGTTTTTGGGTCACACCCGGCACCGCTCAGGGGTTACTCCTGGCTCTACGCTCAGAAATCGCTCCTGGCAGGCTCGGGGGACCATATGGGACGCCGGGATTCGAACCGATGACCTTCTGCATGAAAGGCAAACTCCTTACCCTCCATGCTATCTCTCCGGCCCCCAAACTAAAATCAATTCTAAAATATCAAACTAAAATCAAGAATTAATGAAGCAATCATAACATAAAAAACTAAAGTTCCAGGAAAGAGACACTATCTTTCAATGACTAATTTTCTCTCAAAATATTTTCCGATTGAAGTTACAAAGCAAAAAGCTGAGAATCCAGACCAAAAATTGCTCTTCTGCCTGGGACAGACCTGTCAAGAAGTAATGAAGTCTATCAGTAGGACCTTTGGCTCTCTCAAATAAAATTGGTAAAACACACAGAGAAATTCAGGGCCAAAATTCTGCTCATTAGAAGAGTTAATTAAGCCACAAGATGAATTCCTTTCTTACCTAAAGATATTGAGCTAAGAAAGGGAGCTCAGAAAAGACTGCATATTAAAATGATGTGTTTGAAAAGTTTGTGATCAAGCTGATTTGACTGCATGATACTTAGCAAAAGAGAATAAATTCCATCATTTCTCTTAAAGTTAAACACAATATCTGCTTTTCAATTAAGAATTAACACCAGGCTAAGACAATGACAATAAAAAAATATAAACAACGATTCTACAAAACCGTAATGTTAACTAGTAACTACTAATGTACATGCACATTTGAATATTCAATTAAAAGAAGACAGAAGTTTGAAAAGTAAAAAGTTACCCAGTTCTAGCACTAATCAAGAACAAACTAACATGAGACATGAGATGTTAAGATAGTATATAGATGGCTGGAGAGAAAAAACAGGAGTTAATAGCTTGCCTTGCAAAGAATTAAGCCCTGGTTTGATACATAAAATGTATTAGAAGTAATCAATTTACCAGAAATATAAGTTGCACTAAAAATAATATACTTAATTATGTTAAAATCAAAAACATGCCTTGATACCTTGGAAAACTTTAATATACTGTTTCCTCTCTCCTTTTTCTTTCACTGAGGTAACTTAGTTTACAAGAATTTCCATAACTACTGCTTCTCTTATGCTTCTCTTAAGAGTTGAATAAAAGAAAACAAAAAAATCAGAAAACATTAAAAAACATGAGACCTAAAGGCTGGAGACAGTGTAAAGTGTATGGCATTTGCCTTGCACATGGTCAGAAGGGTTCAATCCCTCACCTCATGTGTCCTCTGAGACTGCCAGGAATAATTCCTGAATACAGAGACAGGAGTAAGGCCTGTATATACCAGATATAGGGAGGGAGAGAAGGAAAAAGGAAGGAAAGGAAGGAGAGAGATAGGGAAAGAGGGAGGGAGGGTGGGAGGGAAGAGAGAGTAATAAATGTAATGTAACAACCAACATAGAAAAATATAACCAATAGAGAAACAAATTATATACATAAGCATATAAACAATGAAAACACATACAGGTTTCCTTTCAAATAAATGTGAATATCAAGACAATGTGCAAAGAGCCAAATGATAATCAAATAGGAAGTCTCACGTCAAAGAAATGAATCATCCAGAATGGTTGCCAGCCTCATTAAAATTAGGTATAAAATCATAAAACACATGAAAACTCTGCACAGATAACTTACTTTTGTATCTGGGTGATAGCTGAAAGGGTTCTTGGCGGTCGAGTTTAATCCCTGGCATCATATGGTTCCTAGTACCACAAGAGTGTCCAGTTGCACCCCACAGCACTGCTGCATACAAGCAGTGCCATATTACAAGATCCTAGTACTTAACCATCAGGCCAGAACAATAGGGCCAACAATCATTAGGAGTGGCCCCAAAATCACTGAACACAGTTTGGGAAATCCTTCCCAAAAACCAGTAATTAATAGCATGGGGCCAGTGAAGTAGCATATAGGGCTGGAGCTCATATCAGATTTGGAATTTGATCTCCAGCATATAGAACATCACACAACTGTGAGTAGCTCCTGAGCACCTAGGAATGTGATCCAAACCCAAAAATATTAGCTAAACTAATAAAAAATGTTCATATATTTAGACTAGAGAGAAAGTACAGAGGATAAGGTGCTTGCCTTGCACAAAGCTAACCCTTGCTCAATCCTGGCACCCCATTTGGTCACCAATCCTGTCAAGAGTGATCCCTCGAAGCCAGGATAAGACCTGAACACAGCCTGGTATGGATCAGAAACAAAGCGAAAAAGATAAAAATAGAAAGCAGGACCAAAGAGAAAGAATATGGGTTATGCATAGCTGATCCTGGTTTGATCCCCAGCACAAAATGATGTCATGAGCATTGCTGTGTATAGCTTTGGAGATCCCTGAGCAGCACTGGATATAGTCCTGAAGACCCCAGCTCCTCTGGAACAACCAGGCACCACAAGGCCCTTGCAACATAAAATCCCTGAACACTAATATATAAACCACTTGATAACCAAGGTTGACTGAGAATCACCAGAAGGTGACCTAAGAGTCCTAATGGCCTCTTTCCCCACCAATATAGAAAGCAATTTAAACTATAATTAATATAATGCTGTAAGTTGTAACATGCAGCGAACGCTATGCTTATAGCGCGATCTTATATTTATATCCTTAAGTGCTTATATTTTTAAAAGAATGGAAACAATCATTAAGTATCTAATCATATTAGTGAGAAACAAAAAATCTAAAAAGATAGGAAGGACATCAAAACAAAGATGTAACATAAAAGTGAAAAAAAAAAAAAGAATAAAAATGGCTTGGGGAAATACAATGATATGATTCCATCAGACTATCAAAATAACAAAGGTCACATCTATTTCAGTAATGAAGAAAATATTTAATAGGTTCCATCAAACAAAAATTTCTTATGCCATCAATTATCGCCCAGTTGTAAAGACAAGTAAAGCACAGGAACAGAACTGAGACATAACAAATTCACACATATTTATGAATTGATAAACCTGAAAAGGCCTCTTAGTTCATGTTGTTATGTATGGATGAGTGTATATGCATATATAAACATTTATATACACATGTACATATATGTGTATATAATCTAGGGGCCACGCCATTTGGTGCTGTCAGGGACATATGTGGTACCAGAGATCAAATTAGGTAAACTTTGGGGGCTGGAGTGATAGCATAGCAGTAGGGCATTTGCCTTTCACACAGCTGATCCAGGACAGACCAGATCATTCCCCAGCATCTCACATGGTCCCCCAAGCCAGAAGCGATTTCTGAGTGCATAGCCAGGAGTAACCCCTGAGAATCACCGTGTGTGGCCCAAAAACTAAAACAAAGAAACAAACAAGCAAACAAAAAAACTAGGTTAACTGTATTGCAAGACAAATGCCTTAACCCCAATACAATTTCTTCCACACTGGATATCCGTTCTTTTTAAGTCTTCACCTCTACTTTGCTTCACACACAATTTCACGTGTACATCTAAAAGTGAAAGGTAAAGAGATAAACATTCTAGAAAATAAAAACCACAAGCCATTATGAATTATGTCCTGAGATTAGGCAAAGATTTCTAAATCATGATTAAAAGCATCAGCTATAAAAGGAAAAACTGATACACTAGATTTCAAAAGTTTTTGTTCATAAAAGACAGGTTTGACATAGTGAAAGGCCAACATGAGAAAAGGAAAACTAATATAAAGTAAACATCCCAAAACAAATATAGTTAGAATATCTAGATACCAAGAAAAATATAAAAGAATGGAGCAAAGACTCAAAATGAAAAATTTATAGAAAATGTTATCCAAATTAGCAACAAACAGAAAAAGATACAATCATTATTTAACGTATCAGGAAAATGCAAATTAAAACCATAAAGACTATTTTATCACCAACTAAAATGCTACTATAACCAGGATAAACAAAACCAATGTTGGCAAGAATGTGGAATGACTGAAATTCCCATATATTGTTAATAAGACTATAAACAGTTGTGATCTTTCTGCAAAGCTACTAATTATTTCTATCTTGCCATTCTAATCCTAAATATGCAGCAAAATTTATTACATAAACATATACATATTGATCAAAAGTGAGTACAAGAAATTTCCAAATAGTACTCGTTATAATAGACAAAGTAGACACAATCGAAAGTGCAAATCTATCAATAAAGAATATTAAGCAAGAAAATATATGGTCATGATCAATGGGCCCACACCACAGCTTCTGCCTAACCTTCTGACTGCTGCACAGCATTCCCAGGTGATGTAGCCTACAGCTGACATCCTTGGGTCTAAGTCAAAATGGGAAGTACAGCCCCTACCTGTCCAACTAGTTCTTATTAGTCTCCACACTTGAGATGTACCAAATAAACAAGCCTACACCACAACTCTTTCCAGAACCTCTGAACTGCTGCTTCACCATCCCAGGTGAGGCCTGCCTCCAGCTGACATAACTGAACCTAACCTGGAATGAGAAGCAATTGGAAAAATACTCCCTACTACTGATTGGGGGGGGGGGCGCTACTACAATCAGAAATGACTGAAATGAGTATGTAGGTGCATAAAAAGTCAAAAGAATCAGGGCCGGAGAGATAGCAAGCAACCGATCTAGGACAGACCGTAATTCAAATCACACATCCCATATGGTCCCCCATGTCTGCCAGGAGCAATTTCTGAGCGCAGAGCCAGGAGTAACCCCTGAGCACAGCCAGGTGTGACCCAGAAAGCCAAAAAAAAAAAGTCAGGGCCCGGAGAGATAGCACAGTAACGTTTGCCTTGCAAGCAACCGATCCAGGAGTAACCCCTGAGCACTGCCGGGTGTGGCCCCAAAAACCAAAAAAAAAAAAAAAAAAAAAGTCAAAAGAATTTCTGAATAGAAAACAAGCTGAGCAAACTACCAAAGACTCCAAGAAGAGAAGGAGGTAACTGCTAGAAAAAAAGGAAAAGAAATAGTCTGGAAAAAAAAAAAAAGGCAGCAAAGCAAGTAACTACGGGATGAATTCAAGAGGAATAATATAAGAATCAGATTCCCTAAAAGAATAGAAAGGGCAAATATGGTGAAAAAACAACAATTAAAGAAATCATGAATAAAAATTTCCCAGAGTTTAAGGTTACATGCACCAAAGATCCTTGAGGCCCGAAGGGTCCAAGCAAAAGCAAAAATACTCAATTAGGAACAACTAATTATCACTGTACTCAAACCAAAAGATAGAAACAGAATTCTGAAAACAACAAGGCCAAAAAAGGAACTACATACAAAGAAAAACTCCTAAGATGTATAGTAGGTCTACCCATTGAAACTACAAGCCAAAAGAGGATACAGTATACAGAATTATACAGAAGGGATACAGTACAAAAATTCAATGAAATGAACACTTCACAAAGAATACTCATCTAATGGTGAGGATTACAGGATGGTCCACATCATCCTGACTTGGATGAAGGAAAGGAGCAGAAACCAGAATCTTTAACTACAGGAACCTGACAGCAACAACAGCTGATGTGCAAAAAAGTTTCATCTAGACCATGGAGAATGACTCAGGGGTTGGGCAGCCTGGTATGTCTGGAGCCCAGAGTCGGTCTTATGCTAGAAAACTTCAGGGGTGAGGCCTCCTTGTAATTAAGCCAAGGCTTTTTTTCCACTTTCCCCATATTTTGCTGAGCTTTGCAAACAATGGCGATTGCCACTCTCACACCATTACTACTGTATTTTTTAACACTTAACCTTGAAAGAAAGAAAGAAAGAAAGAAAGAAAGAAAGAAAGAAAGAAAGAAAGAAAGAAAGAAAGAAAGAAAGAAAGAAAGAAAGAAAGAAAGAAAGAAAGAAAGAAAGAAAGAAAGAAAGAAAGAAAGAAAGAAAGAAAGAAAGAAAGAAAGAAAGAAAGAAAAACAGCATACTAAACTTAAAAAAAAAATAACTGTAGTAAAATGCCTGTCTCAAATACAGGTAGAGGATGGGAAGGAGGGAGGGGGCATTGGTGGTGGGAATGTTGCACTGGTGAAGGGGGGTATTCTGTTAATGACTGAAACCCAACTACAATCATGTTTGTAATCATGGTGCTTAAATAAAGAATTTATATTAAAATATTAATAAACATTAGAATATTTAAAAAGTATAAAAATGTACTGTAGTTAATAAAATTCAAAAATAAAAACTTAATCATCAAATAATAAATTAAGATTGTATTTATCTTTAGAGGAGGTGGTAGGTATTGAGTGAAGTACAAAGAACTTCTTATAGTCCTGGCAATATTCTGTTCCTTGACTAAAGGATGCTGCACTACATAGATATTATTAGCAAAGCAAAATTGTATCAATAAAATTATTCATGGTGATATATACGCACTGTCTATAAATACATGTTCACTAGCATTATACATAAACTAAGTTATTATTAAAACTCAGATTAAAAGTTAAACTTTTTTTTTTTTCTTGGTCTATTCTTTGGTCTTTGGGTCACACCTGTAGAGCTCATGGCTTACTTCTAGCTCTGCACTCAGAAATCACTCCTGGTACTCCTATGAGGTTATACGTGATGCTAGAGTTTGAACAGCTGTGTTCAAGGCATGCTGTACTGTCTCTCCAGCCCCAATGAAAGCACACTTAAAAAAAAACAATTTGAGGGGCCAGAGAGATGCACAGTGATAGGGCGTTTGCCTTGCATGCAGCCAATCTAGAACAGACAGTGGTTCGAATCCTGGCATCCCATATGGTCCTCCATGTCTGTCAGGAACGACTTGAGTGCAGAGGCAGGAGTAACCCCTAAGTGGCGTTGGGTGTGACCCAAAAACCAAAAAGAAAAAAAGAAAAAAAACAATTTGAAATATAGAAAAGATCTACTTTTACACGCAGAAGCTAGGAGGCAAGTTATATCCACAATAAATAATCATTTAATAGTATGTTATCAAATTCATCCTTCATCTATTAAATCAGGACTTTTTTAAATATATTTAAGCACCATGATTTCAAACATGTTTGTAGTTGGGTTTCAGTCATTAAAAGTACATCCTACTTTACCAGTGCAACCTTTCCACCACCATTGCCACCCATCTCCCTCCTCTCCAACCCCTTGCCAGTATTTGAGACAAGCATTCTATTTCTCTCACTCATTAACATTGTCATGATAGTTGTTAGTATAGTTACACTCACCACTCTTTTTTTGTTTGTTTTTGTTTTTGGGTCATACCCAGCAGTGCCCAGGGGTTACTCCTGGCTCTATGCTCAGAAATCGCTCCTGGCAGGCTCAGGAGACCATATGGGATGCCGGAATTCAAACCATCAATCTTCTGCATGCAAGGCAAACACCTTACCTCCATGCTATGTGTCCAGCCGCTGCACTCACCACTCTTTTGGTAAGCTTCATATCATGGGCCGGTCCTGCCAGTCCTCATCTCTAATGTCTCTCGGTATTATTGCAATGCTGTCTTTTATTTTTCTTATATCTCACAGATGAGTGAAACTATCCTAGATCTATCTCTCTCTCAGCTTAAGTTTCCATGTCCATCCATGTATAGGAAAATTTCACGACCTCATTTTTCCTGACAGTTGCAGAGTATTCCACTGTGTATATGTACCACAGTTTCTTTAGCCAGTCATCTGTTGTTAGGCATCTGGGTTGTTTCCTGATTATGGCTATTGCAAATAGCACTGTATTGAATGAATATAGGAATGCAGAGAGGGTGTGTGTGTGTGTGTGTGTGTGTGTGTGTGTGTGTGTGTGTGTGTGTGTGTGTGTGTGTGTGTGTGTGTGTGTGTGTGTGTGTGTGTGTGTGTGTGTGTTTAAATAGCACTGTATTGAATGAATATAGGAATGCAGAGGGTGTGTGTGTGTGTGTGTTTAAATAGCACTGTATTGAATGAATATAGGAATGCAGAGGGTGTGTGTGTTTAAATAGCACTGTATTGAATGAATATAGGAATGCAGAGCGTGTGTGTGTGTGTGTGTGTTTAAATAGCACTGTATTGAATGAATATAGGAATGCAGAGCGTGTGTGTGTGTGTGTGTGTGTGTGTGTGTGTATGTGTGTGTGTGTGTGCACGCGCGCCCGTGCGCATGCAGTTGAGTAATCCAAGGGTATATCACTAGGATTGGTAAGGGAGCTCAATTTTCAGGGTTTTGTTTTTGTTTGTTTTTTTGTTTTGGGGCCACACCCACTGAAGCTCAGGGTCCTGGCTATGCACTGAGAAATCGCTCCTGGCTTGGGGGAGGGGGGAACTATATGGGATGCTGGGGGATGGAACTGCAGTCTGTCCTAGGCTAGCGCTTGCAAGGCAGACACCTTACCTCAGGCACCACCACTCCAACCCCAATTTTCAGTTTTTTGAGGAATCTCCATATTGTTTCCCAGAAAGGCTAGGCTAGACAGCTTTCCAGTCTCTGTTGCCAGTCCCTGTTGTGTGAGATGGTACCTCGTTGTTTTAACTTACATCTCCCTGATGATTAGTGATGTGGAGCATTTTCTCATGTGCCTTTTGGCTATTTGTACTTCTTTAAGTGTCTGTTCATTTCTTCTCCCCAGTTTTTGATGGGGTTAGATGTTTGTTAAGTTCTGTCAGTACCTTATGTATCTAGATATTAGTCCCTTATCTGATGGGTATTGGTGAATAGTTTCTCCCATTCTATGGGTGGCCTTTGTATCCTAGTCACTATTTCCTTTGAGGTGCAGAAGCTTCTCAGTTTAATATTGTCCCATTTATTTATCTGCTTCAACCTATTTGGATAGTGCTGTTTCCTCCTTGAAGATGCCTTTAGTCTCAATGTCATGGAGTGTTTTAACTACATATTCTCTTCTATATAACTTATGGTTCTAGGTCTGGTATAAAGATCTTTAATCCATTTTTATTTGACTTTTGTGCATGGTGTTACATGGGGGTCCAGGTTCGCTTTTTTGCATGTGTCCCAACACCACTTGTTGAAGAGGCCTTTCCTTGTTCCATTTTGTGTTTCTTGCTCCTTTATCAAAGATTAATTGATTGTATGTGACATACAATCTTCTTAAAACTTTTCTACTTGCAACCCCTTTTCCTGAGGTTTTTTTTTTTTTTTTTTTTGCTTCTTAGGCCACACCCTATGACGCTCAGGGGTTACTGCTGGCTATGCGCTCAGAAAAAGCTCCTGGCTCAGGGGACCATATGGGACACCAACGATCAAACCAAGGTCCATCCTGGATCAGCAGCTTGCAAAGCAAACGCCCTACCACTGTGTCAGTGCACCTACCCCTTCGTGTTGTTTTTTTAAAGTTCATGGTTATACAGGTAAATAAAATAGGTAACAAGTGAAATAGTTAATCACTAAAAAGAAATGTTTAAGGGTTTTTTTAATAAACAACCTCCACATTCAATTATACAAATCTATATAGAATCACAAATGTACATTTTATGATACATCTTCTTGCTGCCAACATTTACATATAACAAGAGTGTGCTGTTTGCAAATTTACAATATGTTTTGCCCAACCACCTATGGCTAAATGGTCAGTACTTCCTAGTAACTAAGGAAATGAAAGACAAAGAGCCAGACCTTAGGGTTCTCTGAATTGTTCTGTCCTCGATGACCAACAACTCATGACCACTAAGGTCATAAAGTATGAAAGCACATCATTCTTGCCTTTCGGCAAGTGTATTCTTATACCTCTTGGACCTTGTCATAGGTCTCTACCATCTTTATCCCCTTAATGATGGATTTTTAATCACATTTGTCATTTTAAATGACACCACCCAAAAAACTGAATTCTTTAGTATCTCTTCACACAATGTTCAATGCCCAATTATCATATTCTAAATTCATACTTTGACCCTCCTTAAAACAAAGCAATAAGGAATAGAGTGATAGTACACTGGGTAGGGCTCTTGCCTTGCACATGACCGACCAAATTCAATCCCTGTCATTCCATATCAATCCTAGGATTGATCCCTGAGTGCAGAGTTAGCCATGACCACTGAGTGTGGCCCAATAAAAAATAAAATAAGCAGTGTTATTCACAAACTGCATATAATTTTATTTAAGGGTTTTAAATCACATTTTCATCATATATATTCTTGCCACTAATAGATAGGATAAGCTTCTCTCCCAGAAAAATCTTCCTTTAGTCCCTTAAAATCATAATAACTTACACTCCAGTGTGCTTATTTTTATTATTATCTTGTCCCAGACAATCATTGTAGTATGACATGAAAAAATTTACATGAAAAGATATGTTCTGAACCCAGCATAAAGACAGTAAGTATTTCAATTTAAGGCTTGGTTCAGCTTAGTCCATTTACTATTCATTCTATATTTAAACAAGTTCCTAGATTTTGTGATTACTTATACCAAAATCACCTGTCCCCAAAGTTATACATCAAATAATACCTAACATTATATAGAAGAGCTTTGCTAAATATTTTAATAATCATAAAACTTCACTATGAATTAGGAGTACAATTATAATATTTTCCAAAAGGAAAACTAAATAACAAGAAAATTAAATTTTCCAAAATAAATTACTAAAAGAGTAAAAAACAAAAGGAAACTAGTTTTACGTACCGTAAACTATATAGATTCCTTGTCTCCTTTGCCTGTAAGTGCCAGTTGGATAAAAAACTAACTACTTACTATTACTAGGTTACTCAAAACATGCTCAGGAAAGAATGCCCACTAATCATGTAATTAAGTTTAGGAAAAACAGATCTTAAAAAGTGTTCAGCAAGGGTCGGAGCAATTGTACATAGCGGGTTGGTCATTTCCCTTGCTCACACAGCTGACCCAGATTCAATCCCTGGTGTTTCATGGTAGTCCCCTGAGCCTGCCAGGAGTAACCTGAGCACTGCAGGATGTGGCCCAAAAACAAACCAAAAAAAAAAAGTATTCAGTACAATGAGGTCTCAACATTCCTTTATTATGTGCATTCTAAATTTCTGAGAACACAGACTCAAAGTATCAAAAGAAAAAGTCACAGAATACCAACTCCTACACTAAAGAATGCAGTACATATGTTAGAAAATGTTACGAAATACTTAACAATGGACTGTTATTGATGGACTCATAAAATAACTCTTTTAGTTCAAAACTGCTTTCTTCTACTACAATATTTGAATTTTCTAGTTTGGTTGGACGAAATGTTAATAAATCATAACTTACTTTTGAATGTACTTAAGTAGAAACAAAAAATGTTCAATACCAAAAATGTATAAAAAATATCTAACCATTTGCTGCCAGAGAATATTCATATTGCTCCTTTGCTATTTTATAAAAGCTGCTCTTCTTACTTTGCTTCCCTAGCCAACATTCTCTTGACTCCAAATTTCCATACACCAAATTCTTTTATTTAAACTGGCTACAACCAGAGATACCCAAGGCTTACTCCTGGCTCTATGCTCAGAAATTACTGCTAGTGGGGGAGGGGGATTGAGAGATCATATGAGATGCTAAACATTTAAGCCCTGGTCAGCCACATGCAAAGAAAAGCAACCTACCCATTGCATTATAGTTTCAACACCAAACCAAACTTTTTCACTTCCTATTTAAACATAAATTTTTTTACTCCTTTACTCTAATTTCCAATCAGGCATTTAAGGAACTCAGCAGATGCATTAGAGAAATAGGTGATAGGACAGACCAATATCCCCCAAGTAAGAATGACAAATGAAAAAGATTTGCTACATACCTAAACAGAAACCAAGAAGCAGGAATATCCCCCCAGAAACCATCAGTACTAGAATAGTAAAACTTGAACTAAAGTGGGAGAGGGGTGGTCAGAATCTTATCCAAGAGCAAGAAAAAAGACTTCCATTATTCTGAAACCATAGTCAATTCAAATATTGATAAAAAGAATTCATCAACTTAGAATTTTCTACCCTGTGAAACATCCAAAAATTCAGGAAAATTCAAGACTTTCTCAAGAAAAAATTGAGGAAATATGACAACAGTGTAACTGTTTTAAGAAATCTCCAGGGCAGGGGCCAGAAGGATGGCGCAGTGGTAGGGCATTTGCCTTGCACATGGCTGACCCAGGACAGAACCATGGCTCAATCCCCACGCATCCCATATGGTCCACCAAGCCAGAAGCGATTTCTGAGCACATAGCCAGGAGTAACCCCTGAGAGCCACAGGGTGTGGCCTAAAAAAATCCAAGAAAAATACAGGGCAGAAGAGATAGTACAGTGGATAAGGCACTTGCCTTGCATGCTGCCAATCTGACTTCTATCCCCCGCACCTATAAGGTCCCAGCACACCTACCAGGAGTGCTCTTGGGGTGCTCTCGATCCAAGATTCCTAAGCACCACCAGGTGTGACCCAAAAACAAAAATATTTTAAGGAAAGAATAAAATAATGATTCCAATTCCAATTTATAATAACACTGCAACAGAATAATTTTATGGTATAAACCATCAGCATTTTTAAAAGTTAGGAACACAGCTCTAGACTAAATCAATTATTAAAAAAGAAGCTAAATGCAACTAATTAAAATACATATAAAGAGGGGACCGGCACAGTGGTGCAAGCGGTAGGGTGTTTGCCTTGCACGTGCTAACCTAGGAAAGACCACGGTTCAATCTCCCATCGTTCTATGGTTCCCCAAGCCAGGAGCGATTTCTGAGTGCATAGCCAGAAGTAACCCCTGAGCATCAATGGGTGTGGCCCAAAAACTAAAAATAAATAAATTACACATAATGAACCATATAGGAACAACTAAAACTATCTGAATGTATTTTCTAATACAAATTATTTTTGTTTTATATATGTATATATCTATAGAGAGATTATTGTTCTTATTCTTTTATTTTTTTTTTTTTGGTTATTGAGCCACACCCAGTATTGTTCTTATTCTTAAGAAATACATGAAAAAGTATTTCAAAGGAAAAGTATGCACGTATCGCAAAAACAGTTGAGTAAAAAATTATGAATACGTATCTATGAAGACTAAGAAAGATTTAATGCAATTCAAGAAAATGTAAAGGAATGGTCACTCAATACTTTTTTTTTTTTTTAGGTTTTGGGGCAACATCTAGCAGTGCTCCTGGCTCTGCACTCAGAAATTACTGCTGGTGGTGCGTGGGGAACCATACAGGATGCCAGGGATTGAACCCTGGTCAGCCATTTGCAAGGCAAAAGACAGCTGCTGTATTATCTCTTTACTACAAATATTCTGCTTCTGTAAGATTTTTCAACATAGAAACTTGATGATGAGAGCAAAAAAAATAAAAAATTAGATTATAATTTCTTTTTTTTAAAAAACTGCACAGAAGCGGTTTCATCTTTCAGCTTAAAAAATGTCACTCCTTGTAAAATGGGGTGTAGAGACTCACTTGCAGGGGGTGGGAATAAATTGGTTCAACCATTTTTGTATACAATATAAATATTCAAAAGCTAAAAAATTGAGGCTTCCGTTCAACCTAACAATTCAACATCTTGGCATCTACCCCAAGGGACAAAAAGTTCTATTCCAAAAGACATTTGGGGAAGCTAAAGAGGCTAGTTCAGAAGGAAAAAAATATATGCAGCCAACCCAGGTGTTGATCCCTGGCATCCCATATGCCGCCCCCCCAAGGCACCACCAGAAATAATCCTTAAACACAAGAGGCAGAAGTAACACGTGCATATCACTAGTGCCACTCAAAACCAAAACGAACAAACAAACAAAAGACATTTGCAGGGGCCCAGAGAGATGGGGCAGCAAGAAAGGAACTTGCCTTGCACATGGTTGACACAGGTTCAATCCCAGCACCCCATATTGTCCATCCCCAAAACACTACCAAGTTAAGTAAGCACTGCCAGTTGTGATCCAAAATCCAATAAAGGGGAAAAAAAGATACCTGCACTATTATGTTCAAAACAGCACACTATTCACAACAGCTAAAATCTGTAAACACAAGTTTCCAGGAACAAATGACCAAATTTCTAAAAAGTACATACAGACAAAGTACATACAGACTAGGCTTTTAAAAAAGATGAAATCGTGCTATTTGGTGCTATGTGGAAGTTTGGCAAAGTATCATGCTAAGTGAAGTTAAGTATGAGGAAAAGGGCCAGACACAGAATGAGCTCTCCCTTATGTGTAATATAAAGAAATATAGTAGATATAACAAATACTAAAAGGCAATAGAAACTAGAACAATCTCCAGTAGGAAGGTTGACTGAGAAGGATTGGAACAAAGACGAATGGGGTGAAAGGGAGACAAGGGCAATAGTGAAGGGAAGTAGATTCTCTGGGAAGATGTGCTAAGACTGTTACATATGAAACCTTATCACTGTTACTCTACACCATGCTGCTTAAAATAAACATTTTTTTAAAGGTACCATTCTATGAGTACATTATTCTCATGTCATTTTCTAGACTTTCCATTTTAAAAGTCAGTACCACCAACTAAGCCATGTGGATCCATCTACATAGGGGTCTTTAAGAGCATACTTAATAAAATGGCAATTTCATTGAGGTACTGTGGTTTAGCTTTCTAAGAAAACATTTCTTTCTTATTTGTTAAAATCACTATCACTTCTTAAGAAATTTCAGTTTGAGGAGACAGAGTAATATAGTACAGTGGGTAGGGCATTTATTTGCTTGCATACTGCCGAATAGGGTTTAACCACCGGCATTCCATATGGTCCCCAAGTTCACCAGGAATAATTCCTGGGTGTAGAACCAGAAGTTACCATAGGCTGATGTACCCTCCCAAAAAAGGAAAGAAATCTTAGGTTTGTTATTATTCAATGCCTTCAATAACATTTCATCTGAATTCATAAGGTAGGTAGAAGAGATATACAACAGATAAAAAAAGGAGTTCTCTAGCTCCCAGCCCTTTAGTTCTGAATACACATATGGACCAATTATTTGAATAAACCAGAAAGCCCGTTAAAAAAAAAAAAAAAAAAAGCAGTAATAGAGAAACAAGAAAAAGCACTGGATTAAGAAAAATATAGAACAGTGTGATCATTTTCTGTGCTTTTAACATACTAAGTCTCAAGCCAGAGTAAAAAAATTAATTCACACAGATCACAATCATCATTTTGAAGTTAAGTTAAATACAAGCAAACTGAATATAAATAAATGTAGTACATTACAAACAATAAAAACAGTATTACTTTATTTTGTTAAAATATTTACATTTGGCTCTTCCCCCGACTCTGCCTCTGCGCTGCCATCATGAACAACACGGTCACCATCCGCACCAGGGAATTCATGACAAACCGACTGTTACAGCGGAAGCAGATGGTCATTGATGTCCTACACCCTGGCAAAGCCACGGTGCCAAAGACGGAAATTCGAGAGAAACTGGCAAAGATGTACAAGACCACCCCAGACGTTATCTTCGTGTTCGGGTTCAGGACCCATTTTGGTGGTGGCAAGACGACTGGCTTCGGCATGATTTATGATTCCTTGGACCACGCGAAGAAGAATGAGCCCAAGCATAGATTGGCGAGACACGGCCTGTACGAGAAGAAGAAAACTTCGAGGAAGCAGCGGAAGGAGCGCAAGAACAGGATGAAGAAAGTCAGGTGCACCGCCAAGGCCAACGATGGCGCTGGCAAAAAGGAGTAAAGATTCTGCAGTGACTTATATGGTGATTGTGCAGATTTTTTCACGAGGATGAATAAATTGTAAAAAAATGAAAAACTTAAAAAAAATATTTACATTTGTTTTTCTATGTATACTGATTAAGTAATCAAAAAAAATCACATCTTGGGGGCCAGAGAGGTGGCACTAGAGGTAAGGCGTCTGTCTGCCTTGCAAGCGCCAGCCTAGATTGACCGAGGTTCGATCCTGGCGTCCCATATGGTCCCCCAAGCCAGGAGTAATTTCTGAGCACATAGCCAGAAGTAACCCGAGCGTCAAACGGGTGTGCCCCCCCCCTAAAAAAAATCACATGTAGACAATGATGATTCACGGACAAGTTTCAAAAAGAAGTATGATTTTTTCTTTACAAAAAGACACTGACAGGGGCCAGCCGGAGAGAGCATGGAAGCAGGGCATTTGCCTTGCATGCAGAAAAATCCGAGCATCCCATTTGGTTCCCCTGAGCCTGCCAGGAGCAATTTCTGAGCGTAGAGCCAGGAGTAACCGTGTGCTGCTGGGTATGACCCAAAAACAATCAAACAAACAAAACAAAACAAAACAAAACAAAACAAAACAAAAGACACTGACACTAATATAAAGCAGCTTTTCAAAGTGTTGAGACTCTCAAATTCAATGTAGCTACTATATCCACCCATATTTCTTCTGTTGACTAGAACAGTTCAAATTTTTCAAACTCTAGTATCAGTTATAGTACAGTATTTGTACACTATATTAACTTCTGGGTCGCAATGCAAAATTACTCCATTTTTGTTGGGAAGTATTTTAAATAAGAAGACTGGGGCCAAAAAGATAGATGGAGGTAAGGCATTTGCCTTGCATGCAAACGGACAGTGGTTCGATTCCCGGCATCCCATATGGTCCCCTGTGCCTGCCAGGAGCGATTTCTGAGCATAGAGCCAGGAGTAATCCCTGAGTGCTGCCGGATATGACCCAAAAAGACAAAACAAAACAAAATGAAAAAAAAAAAAAAAGAAGTCAGTAGTAGGGTGTTTGTCTTTGCACATGGCCAACACTGGATAGACCCCAGGTCAATTCCTGGAATCTCACATGGTCCTCCGAGCCTGCCAGCAGCAATTTCTAAGTGCAGGGCTAGGAGTTAACACCTGAGCACCACTGGGTGTGGCTCAAAAACCAAAAAAAAAAAAATAAAAGTCAGTAGAGTTATTGATTAGAAAAAGAAATTAGGGACAAGAAGAAAATTAACAGGCAATTTCCAGAGGAAGAAAGAAAACAAGTGCTTAAAATTACAGATAGAAAAAAGGAAAAAAGTTAGAACCTTAAGAATTTTTGAAATAGGAAAAAAAACACCATAGTATGTGCTTAGACTTGAAGGAGGAAAGGAAAGGCAGAAAGAAAACAAATTTTAAAGTTTGCATAAGATAAATGAAGAGAACTGCATTCTAGGGATTATACATATCTAGATTACAATGTAACTGGTTCCTTGCTATGTCTGTCATTTTAAGCATTCTACACTGTGCTGGCTATTACATTTCAATTTTTTTCTACATAAATTCACAGATCCCATGCACTAAGCATTTCCATAAAAATGTATACTAATTTATTAGAAGATACTATTGCTCCTCAGTTGAGACTATAGTTTCAGGCATTCCAGAGATAAATATTTTCATATTACATAATTTTTATATTGGGGATATAGCTCAGCAATAAAGCACCTGTCTTGCCTAGATGAGGCTCTGGGTTCATTCCCAAGGACCACAAAAAAAGTAAATAAAAACTACATGCAGAATCTGTGCCACATGAGAAGATCCATCTCTACATCTCTACCCACTACTTGCTCATCTGACCTTCCAATTGAGACCAATCACCTGCATTCCCTAGGGCCTAGGCCTTTGTAGAACTTGAAGCAGATTCCCCTCCCTTCCAGATGGTTTCCAGATGATTTCTGTCTTCATACCTCAGACCCTTTCCTTTCAGGTTCATGCCCATTCCTCATGACACTACCTCTAATTTCTATTGTTTGAATCCTGAACTAGCTGCTTATAAGGCCACTTGACTGCTCCACTCATCCTACCAGGCTCTAGGTGAAAATAACAAGCAAAGAAGGAAAAGAGCAACACTTAGCCAATCCCCTAAACTAAGAGTTCGTGCTAACCACAAAGATTCACCAACAAATGTTGGAACTTGACCAAATATTTGCAGACTACATTTTCAAAAACAATTTTATTTTCAAGTGATGAAATGTAAGTAGTCAACCACGGTAGATTTAGTCATAATAGTAAAAAGGAAAAACAAACTGTACTATAGAACTGGAATAGTGTTCACCTGAATATCAGAATATCACACGTAAGTGAAATAGGCCGGTGACAGGAGAATAAATATTATATATTTCCATTTAGTAAGCTTAGTGCACAGGGTACTGAAATCCACAGAAGTACATATCAGAGGGATGAAAGCTGAAGTTAAAGGAAAATTAGTATTCAATAGGTCTAAGTTTCAGATGGGAAAAACAGAAAAGTTCTGAAAATGGAATTTGGCAATAATTATACAATAATGTGAGTTATTTTATGCCACAAAACTGCACAAGAAAAAATAGTGAAATCGCAAGTTATGTGTATTTTACCACAGCAAATAACATTACACTATTATTATTCAATTTATGTAAGAGATACTCAAGACAATGTATATTTACAAAGTGAAGTATAAAGGAATCATTTCCACACTTCACTCAATATGGTAAAAGGAGTATAGTACCACTAAACAATGATGTTACATCTTGCATGTGTATTTTAATATTCAGAATAAAAACTAAAAAATATATATATTTTAAAAATTATAGGGGACAGAAATAACTCATGAGCTGAGTGAACAATTTAGTTATAGGAAACCTAGGTTCAATCCCAAGTACCGCACAGCACCAGGTATTGCCCATAATAGCAAAACAAAAAGTATACATTAATTTGAATGCAATAAGCATAATCAGGATTAAAGTCAAACAAACTTCCATGACTGGAAGAACGAGACAAAAATGTTTTAAGTAAAATGATAGTCTAATGATCTAATATATCAGTAATTACTATAAACATAAACAGTTAACATACACTGAATGAAGGCAAAAATTAGTATGTTACTTTCTATGATCCAACAAAAAAACTAGCTATATAAATAATCATTTAAGATACAGAATTCTGAAGATAAAGGTATAAAAAAGACAATAAACAAAATAAAACCTACAGTGGCTTTGTTAATAATATTACATAGATTTTCAACAAAAACAATAGACACAGTCAAGACAAAAGAACCTGGCTTACAGCACTGGGAGGTCAGGTTTAATCCCTAAATCTAAATGGTCTCCCAAAAGTAACCCCAAGTACGGTACAATGAATAGGCCTGATCACCACTAGGTGTGCTCTTGGCAAAGGACATCATATAAAAGGATTCATCCAACTGGAATATTGAGCAATGCTAAATAAGTAAACACCAAATAAACTAGAGCACAAAAATACAAGTAGTAAAAGCTTACAGAGTTAAATTCACAATTGTAGCTGGTTATACTTCAAGATTCTCCTTCCGATTCAGAAACTAAACAGAAAATAAGCAAAGACTTGAACAAGTTCCAATAAACAACGTCAGAGAAAAAGCATAGTGACACAGAGAAAAGCACAGTCCTGCAAGGATATGGCATATATTAAAATTTCCAATACCCATTAGCATACACTAATTATGACACTGATATCTCATCTGTGTTCTCAAATATGCTGCCGGACACACCACAGCCAGGAGTATATAAGCATCACAAAAAGGGGATGGACCTTCCAATGAGTACAGACTAAAAAGATGCATCACAATGATATGCAGAAATGCCACCATAGACAAACAATCCTCAATGAGCACCACAATCACAACTTGTGATGCAAGCACCAAAATAAAGAATACCAACCATAGTGAGCACTATTACAAAGTGTGTAAGCTCTGCAACCTGAAGAGCAGACTGACCTCCCTGGCCCCTACAGTAAACAGCACAGGTAAAATGTCTGAACAGGGGGCTGAAAAGATAGAAAAAGGGAATGAAGTGTTTGCCTTGCACACGGTTTGCCAGTGTCCCCTAAACACCACCAGGAGTAATTCCTGAATGCAACGCCAGGAGTAACCCATGAACATCACAAAGTGGGACCCAAAAACAAACAAAAAATGTGTGAATACCACAACCCAAAGATGTGTGTTTCCTTAATCATCACAAGAACATCAACAATGACCGGATGAAGACTGGAAATAAAAAAAGGCCTAAATAGCACAACCAATCTCGCTAATGAATACAAAACATAACACCACCAAAATCAACCAAGTACACATTTTAAGCTTCTAAAGAACCCCAAGAAAGACCATAGTGCATACTATTAAAAAAAATCTTTAAGAAAGTTAAAAGTACAGATAGCATGTTTTTAAATCATAATGGACAGTAACTAGTACTCATTAAAAAAAAGATCATGGAAAATCTCAAAACACTTGAAAAATTTTAATGCCACATTTCTAAATAATGAGTTTAACAGTTATTTGAAAGTTAAAAAATAAAACAGAATTGAATGAAAATTAAAAGGTGATGCAGCTAAAGAAATGTTTAAAAAGGAAATTAATATGCTGTATTAAATAATACAAGAAAAATCTCAAATAAATAATGCTAAATTCTTCAAAATAAACAAAAATATAGAAACATTTATTTCTCTGATTTCAAAGTAATTGATAAAAGATATAAACAGGGACTGGAGAAATAGCACAGTAATAGGTCATTTGCCTTGCACAGAGCCAAACCAGGACGGACGGTGGTTCAAATCCTGGCATCCCATATGGTCCCCCGTGCCTGCCAGGAGCGATTTCTGAGCACAGAATTAGGAGTAACCCCTGAGAGCCACCAGGTGTGACCGAAAAGTAAATAAATATATATATGTATATATAAATAAAATAAAAGCAGAAATAATGAAACTAAGAACAAAAAAGCAGAATAAAGCTAATGTAACAAAAATCATCAAAAAAGAAGAAAAATGGGGCCGGAGCAGTGGTGTAAGCAGTAAGGCATCTGCCTTGTGTGCGCTAGGCTAGGACAGACCTCGGTACAATCCCCAAGCATCCCATATGGTCCCTCAAGCCAGGGGCAATTTCTGAGCGCATAGAGGTTAGCATGAATATCAGAAACCCAAAAAAGAAAAGTAAAAAAAAAAATAGTATAGCGGATAGTGTGTTTGCCTCACACTAGGCTATACTGAATTCACTCCTTGGCATCCATATGGTCCCCTGAGCATCACCAGCAGTAATTCCTGAGTGCAAAGCCAAGAATAACCCCAGAACAGCACTTAGTATAGCCTGCCAATAGAAAAATAAATAAGGAATAATAAACATTCTAATGATCATTAGACAAGTTATAAAAAACAAATCAGTCCTCAAAAATGCACTCCAATAATTTATATGTATGATCAATCGATTATGAATTCATAATTTATGATATAAAGGAAACTGGAAAACTTAACAAATATTTAAAGGATTAATATCAATTCTACACAAAATCTCGCAAAAAAAAGTTGAACAGAGTTATCTAACCTCACGTGATGAAGTTAGTATGAACTTCCTCAAAAAGAGTCCCAAGCTGAGATGCTTTCATTGGATAATCCCAACAAATATTTAAAGAATTAATATTAATACTTCACAAATTGTTCCACAAAAATAAAACAGAAAATAATATCTGGCTCCATAAAATGAAACTAATCTTATCCAAATACATAAATGAAGCAAAAATAAGAAAGCTATAGATTATCTTTCATAAACTTCCCCAAAATTCTCAACATATCAGCTACCTGAATTTAGCAATGTTTGGAAAGAATTACACATCATAGCCAAATATTTATTCTAGGTATGCAAAGCAGTTCAACATTTAAAAATCAGTTAAACTATTATTATCAAAAAGTTAAATAAAATCATTTGATGATATCAATTAAATCAGAAAAGGTATTCAACATAATACAACCTTATTCATGATTTTAAAAATTCTCTGAAGCCAGACAAAGGCAAAAGTACTTGCTAGCCTTGTACGTGGTCAACCCCAGTTCCAATCTCTCAACCAAAGACAAGGAAAACTATTCTCATCACTCTCATGAAATAGATATACCTCATTTTATTTAATTCCACTGATACTATGGTTTTTAACAAACTGAAAATTTATAATAACTATGTCAAGCAAGTCCACAACAACAGATTTTTAGCGACTCAGAGACTTATCAACATTTATGAGCAAGTAAGATGGTTTTTTAATTAAGGTATTGTTATTATACCTAATAGGCTATTCCATATGTAAATATAACTTTCAATTGCACTAGCAATCATAAAAAATTATATCATTTACTTTATTGTTACAATGGTATTCAAAAACCAAATTATCATATACCTCTGCCTGTAGCCAAAGTTCTAGTATTGCAGTAATCATTAAATCACCTATTACTTAGGAAAAACACTCTTTACTTACAATTTATATAACTAGATGTGTAGAAAATCACCAGGCATTTATAAAGTTTTAACATTAAAAAGTATGTTTAATTTTTTTGTTTTGTTTTGTTTGGGGGCCATACCGAGTGACGCTCAGGGGTTACTACTGGCTATGCTCTCAGAAATCGCTCCTGGCTTAGGGCACCATATGGGACGACCGCTTGCACCACTGCCCCATCATGGTCTGGGGCCAGAGCAGTGGCACTAACGGTAAGGCGTCTGCCTTGCCCGCACTAGCCTAGGACGGACCGAGGTTCGATCTCCTGGAGTCCCATATGGTCCCCCAAGCCAGGAGCGATTTCTGGGCGCATAGCCACGAGTAACCCCTGAGCATCACCGGGTATGGCAAATAAATAAATAAATAAATAAATAAATAAATAAATAAATAAATCATGGTTATAAAATATAAAAATACAAAAAGTAATCACATTTCTATATACTTATGAAGAACATACAAAAATGCATTTACGAAACCACTCCAAAAGGACGCCTTACCGTTTGTTCCACTGCTCTGGCCCCAGACAATGGTGCAAACATCAAACAAGATAGATCATGAGCTTAATTATAAATAAAACTTAATTTTTACAATCACAAGAAATAATCTTTGACCTAGGCTAATAGCTTGTATTATACTTGTATCCAAAGCACAATCTACAATGGGAA